>NC_046370.1:14407784-14629351 GCF_011125445.2 Fundulus heteroclitus
AACGATGCATGGCACGTAAGGGAATCAGTAAGCGACGTATTGCTAATGCTAACATACCAATGCTAACGGCAATGTATATCAATTACTTCACCGCCAAGACCAGGTTTTAAGTATCAAATGCACCCAAATGTCACAAAAACAAAAGCCAAAACCTTCTAAAACGGGTTATTTATGTGTTTAAATGGGATAAATGTCCTCACCATGCTGCCGTGTGAGCGGACTGAAGGCTGCGGAAGGAAAGAAAACAGCTAGAGTCAGTTTAAAGGGTAAAAAATGGACTTAGCAAAGAAATATGTGCATTACAACGAAATTAAAACGGTACAGAGTTAAATTCCGTTAGACATATGTTTGATGATATGCTAGAAAAAGAGGATTGATGAGGATTTATTTGGTAATATTGTCTGTGCGTGAACGTGAAACTCACTCAGTCTGCCAGTGAGGGGACGAAAAGGGGCGGGACTTCCGGTTCAATAACAATTTATATGTCCGTACGGCAAGTGCCGCAGACCAGAAAAGGCAAAAGCGAACGAAAAATTGAAGGCTGGCAAAGAAAGACATTTTTTTATTATTATTCAGACACAACCACAACATACTAATAGGCTATGCGTTTGTCTTTCATTCATTCAGAACTTCTGATGTGAAGCTTTCTTCGCACCAAAATTAAATGGACTAACACAAAGCTGAAACACCTCTCCCAAATTAGAGATTACTTAGCATAAATTGTTTGATATATGACATAAATTTACCGTACATGAGCTATTTAAACCAGTCTCTTTTCCCCCCTTTGTCCTGTGAGTGACAATTTACACCATTGATTAGTAGGGGGCTAACACTGTTTAAAAAAAACACACTGGAGAGTTGTTACATTTGACAAAGGATCGATCTATGCAATTATTACACTCTAATTACATTTATGTCTTTTTCTAGAGCAACATACTCCCCACACAGCAATTGACTTAAACATTTATGTATTTGAGTATGTAAAGCATGTAGTTCAACAAGCCCATTATAACTATTATCAATAATTATATTAGATAATAATATTAGAAATATTATTTTTCTTCTATTTTCAACCACTCATTGTATTTCCCTTCTCTGAAGTGAAATATAGTACTGACCCCTGCAAAGTTATTTATATTTTCATATTTTGTTATTTAACAGCAACAAACTTTGTTTTTATCAAGATGTTTGTAATAAACTAGCGCATCATTGTGTGGTTGAAGGAACACACTTGTTTACAAATGTTTTTTTAGAAATGAAAATCCATAAAGTGAGAGATGCATTTGTGTTCACATGCCTTTACCCTGATAAAAATCCATCACACCAGGGTGTCAGGAATAAAAGGCAGTATGGTAAATAGAGTCCACCTCATTGTAATATATTCTCAGTATAAATGCAGCTTTTTTATAGGTTTATAAAAGAACATTAGTAAACAAACAGCATCTTGAAACCCAAGAGACACACCAGGCAGGTCAGGGATAAAGCAGTGGAAAAATGACAGCAGAGTTTAAATGGTTTAACAACAAGAACAAAAAATACAGAACACATTCCCTTCTGTCAATAGTAACAAAAATGAAACCAAATAAAGTAACACACCTTATGATTCTGCAACTTATGTTATCAATTTTCTGACTTTATCAGTCTCTCACATCAAATGTAGATGAATTCTGGCCCACGCTTCCTTACCACTTTCACTTGATTTAGCTTTGCTGACATTTGTTGCCATTCTGTTGCTGATTTGCTGTTCGGCTTTGAAACATTGTCCTGTTGATGAAGCAGTTCAGTCAGAGCTTCAGCTGCCCACATCACCCCCATCCACATGGAAATGAGATTAGGTGTATCCCCAAAAGTATTTTATCATTTAGGTGTTGCATCCCCACGGATTCAGCATTTTGGACGTAAACAATAATTTTTGAAAATGGGTCCCAGAGTGGATCCAAAAATGCCGGTTTTGGTTTTCCATGTGTACATGCAAACCACATCTCTTCTGAAAGATGATGTTGTAGCTTCGCCTCTCTTCGTAACCCACATGTTCCTCATGCTCATAAACAACATGCCGGCCTCTTGTGTCGTGTTCATACTAAGGCAAATATTGGCTGTGTTAAACTGTTAGTAGTGTCCTCGGACGTTTTCTGCTCTGCACGGCATGTCCCCTGACAACCCACATAAAGACCACTTAGATGTTTGTGTCTTATCTCCCGCCGTGTTGCTGTGTTTACTTCACATGGGTTGTCTGCACATGCGCAGTGTTTTTTTTTCTGCTACAGTGTTTTAGTACTGCTGCGTCCTTTCATGCGGACGCACATGTTTTCCTAATTGTTTCTGAAAATTTACTGTGTTTATCTTCGTGTGGACGGGGCCTTGGTCTCAAGTTGGGCCCAAGAATGTTTGATGAACAGATTCGGTTCATGGTTGAATCAATGACAACAAGCTAAAGCATCATACACTTATCACTGTCCTTGTCAATTGGTACTAGGTCTCTTGGGAGATTTCAACACAAGCCAGATTTGTTTAGTATTTTTGTTTTTATTCTCCTGTCATTACCTCTAAAATCTATCATGTTAGACCAGCAGCATCTGAGATGGAGTTTTTTTTGTCATGTTTTTAAGAAGGACATTCAGGCCATTTTGCTGTGAGGTCAACTCCTGAAAAGGCATCTATTTTTGGCAATAGTGGCAGAAAGCTGAGAGGAAATGGGTTGAGGAGGGAGAAGACATGCAGCAAAGGCCGGGACTCAAACCTGGGATAGCCAAGTCGAGGACCGAGGCCTCCTAACATGGGTTACATGTACGGAAAGCCATCTTAAATGTTTTTCACTTGTGAATATTCTTTTTGGAACACTGATGAAACAAAATTGGATGTCAAATTGTTTGCAAATGGACCCACAACCCTTCCCAGCTTGATGGGAAGTAAGCATTGCCTCTCTAAAGTTATTGCTAATGCCTTTCAATTGTGTGAACACTGCTGTACACTGGCTGCTACTTTCCCCCCTTTTTTCACTGTCAAATAGTTTTTTTTGTCCTTTGCTCAATAATTACTCTGGTATTTACCCTTATCTTCTACTTTTGGTGTTTCCTTAGAGCTGACTTTAGATCAGACCAGCTTGGTGTTCTTTATTCACCTCTTTTTTATCATTGCTAGTAATTATGTGTAGCTGTCAGTGTGTTTGCAACTGTCACCCCCGAATTTCCCCATCGCCGTCCAATAAAGGGATTTTTATTTCATGCAGCAAGGACATACAGTCTAGAAATATTTGGACAGTGACTCAAGATTGTTATTTTAGCTGTGTATGAAAACATATTCAGGATACAATTATATAATCAATATGGGCTTAAAGTGCAGACTATCAGCTGTAATTTGGGAATAATCACATCCAAATTGGAGCAAGGGTTTAGGAATTACAGCTCTTTAATACATAGCCGCCTCTATTTCAAGGGACCAAAAGTAATTGGACAATTGACTCAGAAGACTGCAAAATAAATAACGAGGCTACATGGGCTCTTCCCCCGTTAACCTGTCATCAATTAAGCAGTTAAAAGGTCCGTAGTTGATTCTAGTCGTGGTGTTTGCATTTGGAAGCTGTTGCTGTGAACACACAACATGCGGTCAAAGGAGCACTCAGTGAAGATGAAACAGGTCATCCTGCGGCTGAAAAAAGAAGAAATCCATCAGAGAGATAGCAGAAATGTTTGGAGTGGCCAAATGAACAGTTTGGTATATTCTGAGATAGAAAGAGTGCACTGGTGAGCTTGTGAACTCATAAAGGCCTGGATGTCCACTGAAAACAACAGTAGTGGATGATCGCAGAATCCTTTCCATGGGGAAGAAAAACCCCTTCACAACATCCACTCAAGTGAAGAACACTCTCCAGGAAGTAGATGTATCAGTATCTAAGTCTTCCATAAAAAGAAGACATCATGAGAGTAAACACAAACCATTGATAAGCCTAACAAATAGAAAGGCCAGAATTGACTTTGCCAAAAAAACACCTGAAGAAGCCCAGTTCTGGAACAGCATTCTTTGGACAGATGAGACTGAGATTAACCCGTACCAGAATGATGGGAAGAAGAAAGTTTGGAGAAGAATTGGAACAGTTCATGAACCAAAGCACAGCACATCTTCTGTGAAACATGGTGGAGCCAGTGTGATGGCATGGGCATGCATGGCTTCACTTGTGTTTATTGATGATGTGACAAAAGACAGAAGCAGCCCGATGAATTCTGAAGTGTATAGGGATATATTTTCTGTTCAGATTCAGACAATTGCAGCAAAGTTGATTGGATGGTGCTTTACAGTAGAGATGGACAATGATCCAAAACATACAGTGGAGTTTTTCAAAGCAAAAAGGTGGAATATTCTGCAATGGCCGAGTCAAACACCAGATCTCAACACAATCGAAAATACATTTCATTTGCCCAAGACAAAACTTAAGGCAGAAAGATCTACAAACAAGCACCAACTGAATAAAGGCCTGGCAAAGCATCACTAAGGAGGAAACCCAGCGTTTTGAGATGTCCATGGGTTCCAGACTTCAGGCAGTCATTGCCTGCAAAGGATTCTCAATAAAATATTGAAAAGTAACATTTTACTTAGGGTTATGTTTATTTGCCCAATTATATTTGAGCCCTTGAAATGAGGAGCGTTTGTATAAAAATAGGTACAATTTCTACATGTTTAATCATGTATTTTTGTTCAACCCCTTGTATTAAACCTTAGAGTCTGCACTTCAATTACATTGTAATTGTTTCATTTCAAATCAAATGTTGTGGCATGCAGAGCCCAAATCATGAAGATTGTGTCACTGTCCAAATATTTCTGTGCCTAACTGTGCATAGTTTTAGTCACACACAACTTTTCCTTTCCATTATCTTTGATCTATTTTTTTAAACAATTTTGAACCTGATAAATGTTAACATCATTTGACATTTTCTGATATGAAAACCCTCCAAAACTGTCAGAGGGTGTGCTTCCTTTTTACCATGACTGTACATTTTACCACAGTCTTTTAAGAAACAGCTTGAAGCAGCAGGAGAACCATGACAGCACAAGTTGCATTTAAGGCTGAAGATGATAGAGGGAAAGCAAAAACATGTATTAAAGTTTGTTTTCGGTGATTTCTGACTTGTTTTATTTTTATTTTTTAGATAAGGTTAAAAGCAAATTAGGTTTTGGAAAAAGAAACTCCAACATATACCTCTTGTACTGAACATATTTTCACGGTCTTGTTGACTTATGACTTCAATTACATTTTTCAGTCCAAATAGATAAATCTAAATGGTGCTGCAATAAAAGCCCTTTAAGGTATATGAGTTTTCACACTGAGAGAGTTCTCATTTATAATCTCCACAAACAAAAAACTGTATTTCTCTAGCAGCACAGTGTAGTTAATGAGCCAATTCTGCAATGTTGTCGGGTAAGCTCAATGGGACTAAATTTATTTTATTGTCTAGGGTTATAAGGGGGAGGTTTGGCTTTGTAGGTTTTTCACATGGACTTTGTTTCAAGGGTTTTTATGGCTCAGAAAATACAATTTAACAATGAGATCCAGTGTTGTATTTTTCTTATGGGATTTTTGGGTTGGTTGTATGTGATAATCAACATTCAAATTGCATGGTTTTTCAGAGATATCGCTGTCTGATTTCGTTCAGACTCACTCAGTCCAGGCGCTTTTAATTAACCCATACTTGCTGCCTGTCTGTCAGTGTCCAAAGGCCAAACCCCTCTGTGCTTTTCCTTCTCAACATGTTTTGCTCAGGATTTAAATTTTTCAGCAGTCTCATGTCAATCAAGGCTGAAGATGAGGCACTTTTTTTCCCACCATGTGTAGTGAGTCATGTTCACCTTAAAATATACTAGTGCCCGAATCTCAGTCAGTGTCCGTTATTAAAGATTAATTTAGTGTTTTATCTTGTCAATTAAATTAATTGCATCTGGAGCAGGAATTTATGTTGAATTTATATTGATAAGATGAGGGAGGACACCAGCAATCTAACAAGGGAGGAAATGTCTGATGTGAACCAGTGCAAGAATCAAGTCTTCTTTGAATCATCTAAACTCTTAAGACAGACATGGACTACTTATTATTAAGAACAACAATTCTACCCTATAAATTGCATTCCATTTATAAAGATTGAGTTGATCAATAGACTGAGGCTCTTTTCCATATGAATTAAAGCTACAAGTTCTCAAGACTTACATTAAGTTGTCAAGAGGAAAGTGGGGACATATTTTAGTCAGAGTGGAGATTGTAAGATCAAACTGAAGATAACAAATCAAAGGAGAATCCACCCGTTTTCTCATGAATCTGAAAGAAAGTGGCAATTTTTGTTCTGACCTGTGGCTTGATTTTTATTGCTCCCTGGACGAGCTGTATCTCTACAGATGCACAGTTCCCATTCACCTGTCTCTTATTTTTGGGACGTAGCTGACTTTTTCTTTATTGTCATTCAGATTTGCATCATAAAATACATATCTGGATGAGATTTTGTTGCAATGCCTCAGGAAAGGTCCAGAAACAAAAACAGCTTCACCTTTTTATATATAAAGATAGCAAAATTGCAACAAAACTAATCCTAAAAAGTACAATGGAAAATGTGTCCAAAATAGTTAAATAATGTCAAAAATACCAAGAACTGTACAGATGAAGTGAATCATAGGCTCAACAAAAAAGAAGATTCATTTTCTTCAACCAAGTAATTTGAGATGACTAAAGCAGGCTTCAATCGTTAGACATTTACAGTATTCAAAAAGTTAAAAATGTGATTTATATAATGAAATTTATAGTTTTGTTGTATTGGAGGGAGCTACATCCCTTACAACTGTATGATGGCAAACTGAATATTATTAGTTTTATTCCAGCATTTTTAGTGGTTGTGTTCTTCAAGCCGCAAAAAAGACAATTTCACTATAAGTCTAACAAACAACAGCAATGCTTCACCACCTGAAACCATAATGTGCCAACCATGGAAATAACCTCATGAAAGTAAGCTGAACTTCACTCTGAAATATTTACAACAGCAAGCCATTCTTGCTGTTGTAAAACCAAAACAAATTAAAAACAGAATACACAATGAGAAATGTGAAACCTTTAAAAGATGTGATATAAAAAATATAAGCGTCACAAAACAAGACACTTGCATGAAAAATAGAGAAAACTGCTAAGACAATTATTTCCCACACCAATGTTAACTTACATGATAGAAGCATTGGCCAACTTTATAAATACAATGACATAACCAGGGTTGATCACACATAAATATTGGTAATTATAGCATCGAGATAGAGGTGAATATATCAAAATAACTTGAACATAAACGGATTCATCCTAGCAGCTTGCAATAGAACACCATGTCCAGGAGGGGGCAATTTAAACGGATACCCAAAGACAGGGGCAAATAATAGCTAAATTAATAGAAATGTAACAAACCATGAAAAATAAATTAAAAGCATAGGTCAGCCCTTGTTAAACACAGTGACATACCATTCTTTTGTCCTGTTTGTTTAATAAGAGCCTTTATGATTTTTTATTGAGGATTATGTTTTTTTTATTGTCAGATTTATTTCATAATCTGTAATAGACATAAAATTGAATTAAACTGTGTTAAGAAATATCATTTCTAATTGTGTGAACAGCGTTTTCAGTGTATTGCAACATTACACACATTTTCCCAAGCCAGTAGAAAGCAAATATGATCTGTTTTACAGCTGTTGCACTCTTTTGGTCAAGTGACAACAGAGGCGTGACCCAAACAGTACCAATAAACACAAGCCCAAAATGGCGCCAGTGAAAGCTTTTTCTCTTATTTTCAGGCCAAAAATGTTACACCAAAAAAAATAAAAAATAAAAAATAACTAACAATACAACAATGGTTTACAGCAGGGGTCACCATCCTTTTTGAAACTGTGAGCTACCTCATTGGTACTGTGTCATATGAAGGGCTACCAGTACTGGCTTTTGAACTGGAAGAGTCAGAGCTTTCCTTAACATTGTGTAAAAACTAACATTTGCCACGTGTCTGTAATTTTTAAATCTAAATAAATGCAAGTGTGATTAAAAAGGAAAAGCAATAGAATAAAATACTATTTTAGATGCTGCTCACTATTTTTCTAAACAGTGTGTTCCTTGGGGGCTACCTGGTGCCCACGGGCATCATGTTGGTGACCCCTGATTTACGGACTGCTTAAATACAAATGTATATAAATTGAAATGAACAAATAAAACAATACAATACATTATTTGCAAACCAATACAAAATGAAATAAATAAATACTAATTTTAGCCCAATAATTATTCCTAAATCAAGACATAAGGTATCATCATGCTTAAGTTTTCTTTCTGTTTGTTGCAGTTCTTGTTTGCAAACAGCAGAGGGGAGCAAAAGCCCGCCAATGTGGAATTAAGGGCAGTCTCATCCTCACTTGTTACATTGGGAGACGCTGTGTGCAAAGGAATCAGATCCATCAGTACTCAGCTCTATGTGCTCTTAGATGCTGATCTCTATTTTGGGTGCTGATACAAAAACGCCTTGAGTTTTGCATGCTGTGTTATAAATGACAATTGCCATTTTAAATGACAACATCAGACGTTGTTAAAATCAGTCAGAACTAATCACAGAGCAATGTTTGTTTCGTTTGTATTTATTTCGAATCTCTGAATCTTCTTCTAAAGTAAACTTTCAGTTGCCTGAAGTTTTTGTGTGTGTGTGTGTGTGTATGTGTGTACTCTTACATTACAGTCTCACCTCTGAAGAGAGGTGGATTCAATGAGCATAATCTCAGGCAAGGTTGATTTATTTACACAGCGGCTTGGTTTTGGTAAATTCATACAGCAGTGAAATCTCTTTTGAGGCTCTCTTTTTTTTTTCCGGGGCACACCTGGTTTTAAAATAGTTCCCTAAAACCATGATTTCCCCCTTTTTGTGTGAAAGACGTAACCGGAATAAAAATGCATAGCCTCAGGCTGAGGGATGATCGTACTTTGTAGCTGTGCTCTGGCTTATTAAAAAGGCATACGGGGAACTAAAATTCTCCTAGCACAGGGATCCTTTTTGACTTTCAGCGGACGCATGAAGTGAAAATGATGGAATTTCAGCATCTTCCCCACAGTCGTTGGAGGTAATGAAACACATCCTTTCTGCCTGTAGGCCTTCAGGAGCGACAACAGACGTAGCCTTACCTGGGAGCTAATGACTAATTCAGGAGAGGGCCAAATTATTAATCATCTTTTCATCCAGTGTTTTGGTGGGAATCTGTCAATGATCGTTTGAAGTGTTTCACCCTCTTATCTCTATTGAGTTTGCTTGCATTATCAAGAGGTTTTCAAATCCACATTTAACATGAATACATAGCATTCAGTAATAGGGAACATGAGTTGGGTTTTTTTCATTCAAGGCGTTCAGAAAAGTTGTTATTCATCGTAGAAAACCTCTTACTGTGATAATGAGCGATAAAATTAATGTGAAATTTCTGTAACTGAAGTTGGGTTTAAGTTTCATTAGAAAAGCAACAGGAGGGCACTTCAAGATCCTCTCCACTGCGTTCCCCTCTCCCCCCCCCCACCCCCCTTATCGCTCCCTGGTTATTGAGCAGATTGATCCGTCAAATATTGATTCCTGCTTCAGCCGCCTTATCAGAGGCAAACCTAAAGTACATGTGCGGATGAGAGGAGATTATTAGAAAGTCTGCAGGTTTGCTCTGACTGAATCTCAATTGCGAATGTGCTTGGATTTGTGAGCGTAGACAAGAAAAACTGTTGAGGAAATTTACCGTGAGCTTCTCAATAATCACGTTCAAGGACTGTGGCAGTGCCACAAGCGGCTTGTCTACAAAATCACAGCTGCTTTTTGTCCCGCCTGCCCCCACCGGTCACACTGGCTTGATCAGAAAACAAGGACATGAGAGCAGAGGAGAGGGGGACGGAGATATTTCTACACATGCAAAAGCTACCTTTATAAACATTCTGTTTCTGTACCTACCATGTGAGTGGTCACACTTTAACCTTTAATGGACCGCAGTCAGGATGATTCAAGTTTGGAAAGAAAAGGAGAAATTGTAGTGGGAGAGCCAAGCTAACACATTCTGTGCATAGCTTATGAATATTTATACACTTCGCTTTTGTCTATCTATCTATCTATCTATCTATCTATCTATCTATCTATCTATCTATCTATCTATCTATCTATCTATCTATCTATCTATCTATCTATCTATCTATCTATCTATCTATCTATCTATCTATCTATCTATCTATCTATCTATCTATCTATCTATAAGATGATACTGATTTGTAAGTATTTAGTGTAGCAAAATGCACACACATGTCTTTTGCAATACTGAGAATGTAAAAAACAATTTTATTCTGCTACTAAATGTTAGATTCTGTATTGTCCTCATCCTGTTTTTGCTGGTCCATTGTAGTCGGTGAAGTGCGTTTTTCCACTAACTATTCACCGTCCTCATCTCTGTATTTGGGACCTGCAAATAAATAAATAAAAATATGACACCTCCCTCCGACTCTTCAAACTTTGATTTCTCTGGGTGCTGTTTACCGCAGGTTGGATACTTGGTAGTCATTAAAACTCCACATACTATGGCACCAATTCCACTCTGACCATGCTGTCATCAGTTCTACTCGCTGTCCTCCGGTTCTTCTCTCAGCTTTCCCACCAATCTCTGCCTAAAGGCTCCTGGACAGGACCATTCATCCCTTATTCTGACTTTGTGACAGTTAATCTCTGTGCTATAGAATGAAGATATACTGAAGACTAGAGCAACAACAGAGGATTTCTTTAGAGGAATAGGGTTAAGGAAGAGAGAAACTTTTTGGAATAAGGGAACAATAACCTCATCATACATGCATTTTTTTTTCTTTCTTACTGAGAGAGGGCGTGATTAATACTCAAGCATAATTTTGAGATCAGCTATAAAATGAGCAAATAAGAAAATAAGTAAAAAACATTATTTCAGTCAGTGATGAACAAATCTAAAAACCCCTGTAGGACAACATTCTGTCCATTTAAAATAAAAAGGTTAAAAGAACAAAAAGATAATTAAATACCCACCAAAAGGGTGGCAGATATGTATCCATCTACACTTTTTTACTGTTATGAATTTGAAAGCATTAAAGAAAAAATTGTAAAATAAATAAAACCTGTTGAATGGAAGAAAAAACGGTAATTGAGTTGGTTGACAATCTGTGTACTATATAAGCCTACTATAAAATATCTGACATATTTCTATACTTCTATCTGACATTAAATGCAGCACAAGAAATCAAACACTTCCTCTAAGCTTACAACCATTGAAATTGTTGGCTTCACTTATAAAGTATTTATTATAGGTAGAAAACAATTCTGCTTTATCAGATCATTGGTTTTATGGTGCTAATTTTCCAATCCAGTTTGGTACATTAACAACAGCTTGGTTCATCCTTTAATCATGGCATCAGTTTTGTTGCAGTTGTGATTTAGGTTTGTCTCAGTAAGTGAATCCAGTTTATCATGTCCTTTGGATCATGTCATAGAGATGTCCTCACTTGTCTTTGGGGCCTGTACAGTCATCAGTTTTCTCCGTTCCCTTACAGGCTGAATATATTCACCATCTGTTCTTCTTCTTCTTGTGTTTTTTTTTTTATTTCTTTTTTGCCGATTGGCAAAAAACCTGAGTTGTGCATTACCGCCAATGACTGCTATGGAGTATGATTCGTGATGGATTAATCTTTATAATACTATAATAATATATAATGAAATTCTATTAAACAATTTGGTTCTTTTTAAAAATCTTAGGATATTTTGTATCTCAAATTCTCTCCTCATGAAACTTCTTTTCTATTTGATATTTTTGACAATCTATATATAACATGTTCAACTGTTTCATTTTCCTCGCAATAGTCACATGTTCCTGTATTATGTTTTTGTATCTTAAAATGTGGACTGTTCAGTCCTGTGTGTCCAATTGTTATCACTCTTTCCTCCTGTCTATTCCTTCTTCGATTTCCTATTTCCCCAGCTGACTTTTTGATCCTATAAAATCGTCTTTCTTTACTTTCTCTATACCATCTTTTCTGCCATTCTAGCTTCAGTTTTTGTTGGATAATACTCTTTGCTTTTGATTTACTGATTTGAACTGTAAAATGTATAAGGTTTTGAGTTGCCCTCTTAGCCATCCTATCTGCCATTTCATTTCCTTTCAATGGAATGTGTGCTGGTATCCATAGATATATTTTCCCATGTGTGTTGTGTTTATCCCATGAAGCTGTGGAGGTGCAACTTCATGTTTTGCTGGCCCAGCTGTGCCGTCACCCATCTGGGATTGGTTGTTCTTTCGTTTCCTGTCAACTTCCATTGGACATCTTGCTGAAGCCTGATTGGACTGTTCATATCCAGGCTCCTCCAATCACAGAAAAGCTCCAGCTATTTAAACTCTGCTCACCTGTAGAGGCGGCCGATACCGGGAATTGTTAATCAATCCGATACCATGTAAATACACAGTAAGTATCGGCGATATCGATACCGATACTTTTTTTTTACATTTAAGCTAGATGTATCATGAAACTGTTGACCAATTGGTGTTTTTGTGATTTTTTTTTTCCAAATAACATTTGAATAATGGTCTATTCATAGTATTTTTTTTCTAATCCACCTCTTTTTGATTAATTACTCTTTTTGAGTGGGCTCCAGTAACATATGACATATAATATCTACTTTGAAGGTTAATATGAACTGCTGCTGAAGATGACCACTCTTCTCTGACTGGACATTCTCTGGAGGTCTCAAACGCCTCTGTCAATGACGTCTGTCTGTGGGTCTGGGTCTGTTGGGGCCAGGCAGCGAACAAAGTTTTGTCTCCTCTCTCCGTTTCTGCAGCTTGACGTTTTGTTGCTCATGGTTTTTCACGTGCTTATATAAATTTGTTCAGTTTCCACATTATTTAACTGCCTTTTAACAAACCCTACAGTCAACGGTGCAAGACGGTGACGAGAGGAGACAAAGTGCTGTGACACAGAGAGGGAGACTTTGGTGAACCTGCTGCAGTCAGTGCGTGCGGGAGAGAATAAGAGTATTGTTCAATATCAATACCAGCATTGGTATTGATATTATTGATACTAGGATCGATCTGCCAACCTCTACTGGCAATCAGAGCAGCTGTAATTTGATGTGAGCAGTTTCACTTGTTGCTTGGGATGTTCTGAAACTCGCTTTGCTCTAGATGTGTTTATTATTTCTTCGTGTTTATTATTTCTCTTGGGGACTTTGCCAAGCACATGCTGGAAAACCTTGTGCTTCAGATTGGCAAATTAAGTTTTATTCCAGCCTTTGAGTTGTCCAACTGTGAAAGTTTAGTTTTTGTAAGCTATGTTTTAAAGAGCCTACTTGGCTGGAGTTTGGATTTATTTCATTTTCATCCTATTAATGAAAGGTTTATTTTTATAAACTTCAGTTGGTTGTTTGGACTAGTTGAAGTACCCAACCTTTTTTTTTTTGGCAAAGCCTGAAACACAAAACAATAAATCGCTTCTTATTCATAAAACCTTTCATATCGGGTTGAATGTTACCTTCCCTTTTTCCCTGGCTTAGCTGGGTCATAACACCATCACACACACACACACACACACACACACACACACACACACACACACACACACACACACACACACACACACACACACACACACACACACACGTGTGGCAATGCCAGTGTGTCTGCTCTCTCTTGCGCCCCCAGTCTACTTGCTCCTACCTGAACGACTCAGCACACAGTGTCAGCCTTGGCGAGCTGCAGGTCTCGATAAGCCGGTTATTATTTCATGGCCTCTGTTTGCTCAGCGTGGGCCATGTGCATGTACTCATCTCTTAACACAGATTCAACCCACAGGTACAGCCATAAAGACCACAATTGCACTTAATTGAAGGCTTATCTTACATCTGTACCTTCAAGGGACTGTTTCTGCTTTTCTTTGATCGTGTGCTTGTGCGGAGTGCTAATGAGTAGTCGGTGTTTTACTTGCTTTAAAAAATAGGTAAGTCAGATTATTAGCTTGGAGAAACCAAAACAGCCATTCAGAACAACAACAACAACAAGCAGTCACCATGCGTATGCTGGCCGTCTTGGCTCTTTGCTTTGTAATTTTACAGTATTAGCAAATTTGTTTGCCCTCTTTATTCAGGTATGAAAGAGCACAGCTGCCGTAGGATGCTTTTTTTTATCCACTGTGGCAACGGATGACATAAATAATTAATTCTGTTATGTACTCAATTTATTGTAAGGAAATGTGATTATGTTACAATAAATAGTATCTGTCAGCAGAAGATCGGTCTAGTTTGATCAGGGGACAAAAATCCATATTTAATAGAAGCTAAGTGGTCCTGGCAGTTATCAGTAGAACAATGCACTTAATGGCACTTTGTGTGGAATACAAAATTTTTTGAAAATTATATACAATTTCAATAAAAAAAAACATTTGAAATTGGAGAATTATAAATATGTGTCATCATAATCAATAACACAATTAAATATAAAGAGACATAATCTGAAACATAGTGCTTTCACATGCTGATGTGAAGTAGTTTGTTTACAGGTATAAAAGGAGGTTCCGATGAAGTGGTAACACATGGCTATGAAACAGGCTCTGTGAATAGAGAAGGTGGGATTTTATTCAGAGCTCCACTATGCATACGCTAGCTTGGACCCCATTTGTTATTGTTCGAGTGAGGAAATAGTGAAGAAACAAACAATTCACTGATGCAGAAAGCAACAAGATGTGCAAAGAAACTCAGGACGAAAAGCAAGGTTGATAATTTCCTTGCTGTGTAACAATGCTTCTGATTCAATGAATATGTTGGGAATTCTGTTTATTTCCCTTTTAATGGTGCCACATTTTGAATAAAAATGCTTTTGTCGACACGAGATTGTGCCACCAGTGCTAATACCATCTCTCCTCTTTTATGACAAAACTCTTCCTTACAACATGTCAATGCTTGCCCCCACAGAGTGGGGTTTAGTGGAGACTGCTTCCAGGATGGTGAGGATGGAGTGGTCGGCCTGTAGTCCTGACTTCAACCCCACTGACCAGCTGTTGGACCACTTTGAGTGTGCTGTTCCTACCAGGAAATGACCAACACAACCAAAGAGTACTACTGAGAAATGGTTGTTGAAGAAAGGGAGTCCATCTTGTAGCAGTGTGAGACCTAACAGGTGACTAGCAGGAAGAGGAGATGAAAGCATCTTGCGGTTGTGTACAATTCTTCCATGAGGCTGACGTGTGCTACATCAATACGTTTTTTCATTTCTGGTATATCTTGTTTCTACAAACCTCAATCATCTAATCCAAGAACCATCAATCAACAAGAGTCGGTAGCAGATAAAGTGACAGAGAGGATTCATGGGTGTAAACCACATACTCAACTCTGCTGCTCCATCCACAAATTCATTATTGCTTGTATATTTATTATGGGTTAGATTCTACCTTTAGGGGTTTGATGAAAACATTTTAAAAAACAAAGGGACTTGACAGGGATTTTGCTGTTTTTTATTGATACAGGGTTCCGCTCGATTCTCCAATTTAGGACTGCATTGACTTCTTTATTGCAAACTTGCCACTAACTACTATTAAACAATTCACACAAGTGCAGTCTAATAGAAAAACAACCCCAGATGCAGTTTGTCATTTAAAAATTGATGATCATCCTTGAGAGGTTTCAGATGGACGGAGTGAGCCTCGAGTAAGCTTGATAATTTTGGACAAAGGTAAAGAGTGCATTTAAAAAAATATATTTTTTTACAAAATTATTCCCTAATTTAATCATTTGCACAAATACACACATGGACAAAAGTAGCTGTACTTTAGGCCAACCAAGTCATTAGCTCACAATCAGGAGCAATTTAAGATTAAAGTTTTATTTGATTTAATAACTGTGAAATGTCACAGCAGCTTAAATTTAAGCCTGCATAATTAAACGCATAAGGGGATTATAGTTGGAATATCTAATTAAAGCATATAACCTAAATCTAATACAATCAATCAAAACCTAAATGCTACTATAGGGGAGCAGTTGTTAACCTGCAAATTTATTCATACAGTGTGGGTTCAGAAATGTTTGGATAATTACCACCGAGTTAGAATAGTTTTATTTCTCTCAGCAAGCTCTGGTTGTTGGACTAGTGATATCCATATAAGATTTTTGAAGGGCTTAACAGTGCACTTCATTACCTTTGGCATGCAGTCAGTTAAAAATGAAAATTTCAACTGGTTCTAAATTACTTTGTCTGTCCCCGTTGGACGTTTTTTTTTCTCCCTGAAAGTATACATTTTGTTTCCTCATCGTCAAGAAATTAACAGAAACTTTGGTGAGCACTAAAAGATGAAAATGGTCAAAAGGTATTCAACCCAACATAAATTAGGTAGTTGAACTCATTTTGGTTTAGCTCTCCTCACAACAACATGCTGATTCTTTATTACAGGAGTTCATTGAACAGGAATATCCAACTCAGTCTTCCTCAGTAACCACTCATTGGCAAAAAAACATCTTATTCTATTCTAAACTTTTAAACCATTACCCTTTCAGCCACCTTCTTGCCTTATTTTCGTTCTCTTTTAATCATTTGTTGGATGCTTGTCATGAACAGAATTTCCTTTCTCCACAGAAGTCACTTTGACCCAATTGTTCTTTCTTAAATGTCACTTAACCTGACTTGGATGACATGAGCAGGGCCATGAACCGCTGTCTGCTCACACTCTTAAGTTTTAGGAAACAATGTTCCCAGATGGATGCGGCCTCATTCAGCAGGATAGTGCCCTGTACCACAAGCCAAAAAATAGTTGAGGAACTTTTTGAGGAGCAAGCATGAGAAAGCATACGGTCTTGACTTTACCTGCAAATGCCCCAGATCTCAACCCAACAGAGCATCTGTGGGATGCCAAGCCAGATCCACAGAGGCCCCACCTCCCGTTGGCAGATTAGCAGAGCAGAACTTCAGGGATACTTTCAGAGCACAAGCTTGTTTAATGTGGACAGCACATTCAACAAGCACAAGCAGACAGAATAGGCGCTCACTGTCTCTGTCTTCGGTCTGATGAAGGCAACAAAGTGATTTAGTTTTGGCTAATAGCTGCTGTTAGCACACTTACAGAAGATAGGCTTATGGATGAATTGAGAGTGGAACAGGAAGAGGAAATGTATATGTGGAGGAATCCAAAGTAAAATACGGGTTTTTAATACAGTTTAAAATCGTTAAAGCCATCATTGTTTAAGCTTTGGAATTGTGCACCCTAAAGATCTCTATTAAGCCTTGTTAGTTTCTGGATTATCCCTAAACACCCCGACTAATTTTGTTTTTTCAGAGGTGACAGTTCGAATCAGATGAGTGAAACCTTGACACAGTCGGATGTTCCGACTGGGAAATAATCCCAAACACAAATCAAAAATGATTTTAGAATGAATGCAGCTGGCAACTGTGGAGCTTCTGCCAAGGCTTAGCCTGGACTTTATTACAAATTAAATGAACTTTCTATAAAAGCTTTGTCTGGAGACCAACCAGTTTAAATAAATTCTTCTAAGAAGACTGGTAAAATATCAGCCAGAATTATGCCAGAAGCTTGTTGATGCTTAAAAAAAACGTGTGGGTCGCAGATGGACTGGTGCCTACTTTCTAGTCACTTGATGTACAGCTAAACATAGTGTGGGACAGAATAATATTGTTTCCTGAAAAAATGAGTAATACTGGTGAACCCGATATTCAGCCGGACACAGTTATGTTTTTCTTTTTAAAAGGTTTATTGTGAGGGATGGGTAGGGATGAGTTGGCTGAGGCAGGTATAAGTAGACAGGTGAACAGAGTTCACTAATTAGTGCAGCATGTGGATCTGATTAAGAGCAAGGTGTTGGATGGAAGGAGACTGAGCTGATTGGATAGTGGATGAGAGGTGAAAGCTGATCCCAGAAAAGTCCAAAATAAACAAACAAAAACCCAAATCATGACACTGATGCCTCCACTGGAATGTTTTGCCATGGAGATAATGTGCCATGTTACAAACAGTACTCCATGTACACCCAAAATCTCAATTTAGGTTTCATCTGATCAGATACGTCGGATACAGAGAGAGCAAATTACGGACTGAATGCTCCTTCTCTTTAATTTTAGAAATATCTTTTAACGCTTTTTTCCGCGTCTGCCTCTCACTGATTTTTTTCCTTAAAGTGATGTACATGCGTATAAAAAGCAGAAACAACTTTATATATTAATTTATGACCATAGATTCCTGTATTACTTCAATTTCTCAAATTTCCCAATGTTTTTTTTTTTTTTTTGGCAGTGGTTGAATTGCAATGATTCTATTAGGCTAATAGAGAATATCCAATGTCTATATAATATCTATGTCTTACTTCTTTTATTAACACTGGCTCATTAGATACTCTAATGGATGTACCTTCCAGCTATTCTTTCCTACTGGTAATTAGATGATGATCTGTACCAAAAAAAAAATTAAGATGAATTCTGAGGGCAAAGGGAGTTATTACAGAATAAGATAAGGCCATCTTCAAGCATGCCGATTAAGCTATAAAATGGCTAGGGGGCACTTTGGGAAGACAGGGCTTTACTTTTAGTGCTACCACCACTGTTGCATTTCAACTTTTATATTAGGATATTTTGACATCTATCACTTTCCTCCATCTTCTCTTGTTTCCTGAATATTCATTGAATCTCTCCACTGCCCTACTGTTATATTGGGTTGAGGTATTAATGATCAAAATTAGTCCATTTTACGTTCTGTAACTCTGCTGCACCTACTCCAGCTGTAAAAAAACCATTTCCTTTATGGTGAAACTTCTGCAGAGAAAGGAGACAAAAAATATGCCGCTAGTGTCACTTCTGACACCCTCTCATATAAATAGTTGTAGCATTTCTAATCAGCCTTAGAAGAAGATACAGATAAGGCACTGCGTCTTTTTGAATGCTATGACTCTGTGGAAAGCAACACATGGTTACTTTACATTGCTGACATGGCACCTGCCCAAAATTACAAAATAGTGTCATTTATATATATATATATATATATATATATATATATATATATATATATATATATATATATATATATATATATATATATATATATATGTGTTGATGTGGCCTCTTGGGAAGAGAAAAGTTGTCACCTTGATTGAATTAATCTCTCGCACTGGGAAAGCACTTGTGTAATTAATATTTTCCAGCCTGCTACAGGTTATATAAAATTAACTGACGTGAGGGGTTTTAAATAACATGTCTTGGGAAGTATTCATATCCCATGAAAATGTTTGCAAATTGCCTCATTACAACCGACACGTAGTAGTGCATAATTGCGAAGTGGAAGGGAAATCACAGTACATATTGCTTTCAAACATTTTACAAATAAAAATCTCGAAAGTGGTTCTAAATTCTGCCCCCTTGAGTCAAAACTTTGCAGAAACACCTTTTGTAAAAAGTTACAGCTACACATCTATTGTGGTATGTTACTACTAGTAATGCACATGCAGAGATGGACATTTTTGCTATTTTCAAGACATGCCACATATCCTCAGTTGCAATTTCATCTATAATTTTGCATTTCTAAGAAATTAATATTCTTTGAGCTAAACTATTCAGTTTGAGCTTTGGTTGATATTTTTTCCTACTGGAGGGTGAATTTGCACACCAGTCTCTAAACCTTTGCAGGACCTAACAGATTTTCTTCCAGTGAAAGCCTTTATTCATCTTCATCCATCACCATAAACTGCGAAGAGACCCTGCTATGGAAAAGCAACCCCACAGCATTGTGCTCCGCTGTCACTGCCATGTTTCATTGCTGGGAAGGTGTGTTCAGGGAGTTGTGGAAAGTTTATGCCATGCATAACATTTTGCCTGTAGGCCAGAACGTTCAGTTTTTCTCTCATGTCACCAGAGCAACTTCTTCCATATGTTTGGGTTGTCCCCTCCATGGCCTGGGGTAAAGTGCAAACAGGACTTTTTATGGCTTTCTTTAAACAATGACTTTGTACTTGGCACTCTTTCATAAATGCCAGATTTGTCAAGTGAATTACAAATAGCTGCCCTGTTGACACTTTCTCCCGCCTCGGCTGTGGATCTGCCTGAGTTACTGTTTGGGTTTTAGAAGCTTCTCTGATAATTCTCTCCTTGTCTGGCTTGCCAGCTCAGATGGCAAGGACTTCTTGGTATGGTTGCTATTGCACCATACCCTTTCCATTTTTTTTTTAAATGTACTAAACGGTTTTCCGTGAGATTCTGTGTTTGGGATGATGTTTTAGAACCTAACCGTGCTTTAAACTGTTACACTGCTGAGTCCCTGACTTGTCTGAGGCCCTAACAGAACGGCTGGATTGATACTGAGATTAAAACACACACAGGTGGACACTATTCTGCTTTTAATTGTAAGTGATTTGGTTGATTAGAGTTCTGAGGGCAACTAATTGTATAAAATTTTATTTTGGGGAGTGAGAGGAAAGGACAGTTACAGATGGATGCATGCCATGCTTTTCAGATTTCTGCACTACTTTGGCTGGGTATGTCACAATATATCTCATTTAAATACATTCAAGTTTGTGGTTGCAATGTGACAAATTGTGGAATACAATGGCACTCAGATCAACTGTGTACAACTGAAAGAGATGTCAGCAATACCTTGCCAGATCACATTCTGTGATATTACACTTCTCCCTTGTTGCGAATCAAATGAAGCTGCTTTAACTGGAGTCCTCGGTTTCCCTTTTTGATATTCATTTAGTATAATTGTTGACATTCAAGTAGCAGATCTACAGCTGTATCTGCTAACCATAGTGTTCGGTTGGAAACTGAGTGACTGACAGTGCCGGCTAGTATTAAAGACCACCAGCAAATTCAACAAAATGCCGTTCAACATAACTCAGATATCTCTCTGGATGTCTGGTGTAAAAACTTCCACATCTACGAAGATGTCAGTCTGTCACATGAGTTTACTGCGTGAAAGGCCACACTTCCTTTGCTGAAGCATTTTCAAGCCCTTCAATGAAATGCAAATTTCATTGCATAAGGAGATATGCATAATAATTAAAATTTTGTATTGAAAGAGAGTACATTTGCTGATTAAGTGCCTTTTGAATGACTGAATCTTTTAAACACGGATGCAGAGGTAGAGCTGTTTAAAGTACCTCAAGGTAGTGGTTATATCATTATATCAAAGTAGGAGAGAATGGGTTGACATATGGTAAAGAACTTGCTTGATGACCCTCAGACTAAGAATCAAATTTTCTCTGATTTAGGGACCAAAATTAGATCGATCTACCAAGAACACTGAGTGTTTGGATGGTGTCCAGTTTAACAGAACACTCCTACGAACATTTTAAAGGCTAAGGCCAGGACATTGAAAATCTTTTTTTAGTAAACTCCGAAAGGTTGAGAAGTTCCCTCAGAAATGGCACACCTCTAAACCAGAGGGCAGGATGCAATTGCAAACAGCTGCGGCTTATGAGAAGATTCTGAACAACCTTTTTGAAATTCCTCCTTATTTAGAACAAGAAATTAGAACAAGCAGAGCCACACTTATTGCCAGGTATAGCAAAGTAAGGGAATGCTTTTGCCAAATCTAAATTTGTCAAGCTGAGGCAGGCACATCAGAAAAGTAGTGATCTCGCATCATCAAACAGAGTTAAATGTCCTGTTTCCATTCACCACTGATTTTGGATTTTTGGGAGGGATCAGAGCCCAAAACAAAATTGTAACACCTGGAAGTAGTAAGGCAAAATCTCATTATAGGTACATAATGACAATAAATACTCTTGATTCTTTGAAGCTTGGGCCAAACTAAGTCATCGGAAGGACAATGATCCCAAACACAGTATAGCAAATTCTGCAACCCTCAATAACAAATGAAAAGACGAGAGGACTAAAATACAATGTGTTCATCCACTTTCTATATACGCTTGTTCATGCAGGGTTGCTGGGGAGCTGGTGCCTATCTCTAATGGTCACTGGGCATAAATCGGGCTACACTGTTGACAGATGCAAGTTCAACACAAAGAAACACAGGACGGACAACCATACACACTCATATCTAAGAGCAAAGCAGAAAACCCTATCAACAGCCATGTTTTTGGACTATGGGAGGAACCCGGAGTACCCAGAGAGAACCCTCGCATACTTGAGGAGAATATGCAAACTACATGCAGAAAGACCCCAGACAGGGATTCAAACCAAGGACCTTTTTTTTGCAAGGCAATGGTGCTAACAGCTGCACCAACATGCAGTCACTCAATGAGTTTAATTTGAAGTCCTGGTGAAGATCATATCATCTTTATTATGTCCACATAAATAAAACTCTAGATTGTAGGGATATCGCTTTCCCCCATAACTGTATGTTCTTAATCTGATTCAAAGAAATTCATTATTTGCAAAACACAAGCTAACCATGATGTATAAGGTTAAATAAATCATCTGAAAAAAACTCTCCAGTCTCATTTACTGTTTTATAATTTCTCGTCATTTCAGCCCATAGCTGAAAAGCACCTCAAATTATTATTTTTTCCAGTTCCATGAAATCTGTCCTCTTAAATTTAGTTTTTTACACTCAGAGATCACAAATTTAGACCTTAACGTTAGAAAGATTAGCTTCTGAATTCTCAGAAGGCCATGCACATATTAAAATTTTTTGCAGGACCCTCTTTAAAGTGCAAAACAGTGATGACAATAATTTTGTCCTGGAGAGGAGTCAAACTGTATAAAAATAGCTACTCGGGTAGAGATCAAAGAGAATATTAATGAAAAGAAATATTAAGGGTCTCCGAGGAAAAATTAGGTCATTTCAAACCAACATGTATAATGTATATCAGATGGTGGAAAAAAGGAAGCTCCAAATTCTGCTTTTAATTTTAAGTGATTTGGTTGTAAAACAAAATACCTATTTTCTTATGTTTTCTTGATTATTAAAGCCATTTTAATAAATTCACATACAATCTCCTTTTAGAGTGACACTACAAGTTGTCTTATCATGAAAGGCAGATTTTTAATTTTTCCTGCAGGAATTCAAACATCATAACAAGGCTATTCTTAAACAAGAACAAGGACATTACTTTCAGCTACTTTGGCACATATGGGTAAAAGTCTGGACTGACGGAGAGAGCTGCAGCCTGCAGCCTGCTCCTGTGATTAGCCGAGGCTTGAGACCCTGATTGGGCATCATTTGTCAGCTGGTGGCAAAGAAGCCTGTTAATGATCCACTGATACCCATTCAGCTCTACACAGTGGTTATGGATTTAGAAGAAGTTGAACAAAAATCATTTCATCACTTATTAATGAAACTTATTTATGGAGTATGTTCCACCAATGTTTTTTTTTTCTTGCTTTTCTTTTCATGCAACAGATATTTCTTTATGCATTGATTTGATTCTACATGGGCTTGGTGTTAGGGGAGGAACCATGGATATGAATGTACTCAATCAGGAGGTAGTTCTGTTAATGCAGTATCTCATTGCATTTTGGAAATCTATATTCTGGAAAGCAGAATCAGTGTCCTGCAGCATAGAAAATGGGAGTTCTGATATATATATATATATATATATATATATATATATATATGTAATTTAAATATCAAGACAATTTCAAAGATTTGGATCACTAAATGTTATTTTATCCTAACTTTTGCATAGTCATGCTAAATAGAAACTTTCAATGCCTTAGAGTCATGTCTAAAATTAACCATCTTTACCAGTAATAAGTACAGGTGGCCCTTTTCTGTGTGAATGTTGGTCTTACATTATTGCAGAGGATGCCCTCCTGTTCTTTATACTAGTGGTTCCCAAAGTTGGGACCCGACTGGGGATCCTAAATTAATATGTGTGAAGTGTTGAAATCCTCCTTTAAAATGGAACCACATCCAAATATACTAGAAAAAAAAATATTTATGCCTTACTGTTATATGATGATACAAATATTGGCAAGTGATGCAGTTTGTGTTGTTTCTGTACTCTTGTTCGATTGCTCTAGTAAAGGTTGAAGTTATTAAATTTTTTCATTGCTTGCATGGGTCAATATTAGCTAGTCTCATTTTTACTTAGATTTAGATTGGAGTTTACTTTAAGGTACTTAAACCATGTAAATGTTACCATACATCTAAGTTTATTTACATAGGACTTTTCAGACATGAAACTCACAAAGTTCTTTAGAAATAAAACAATAATTAAAAAACAAAATAACAAATAAATTGAATGATACCAGGGATAGAAAAACATATATATACATTTATTTCAAAAGAGCTTAAGGAAAATCACATTTGAATGAACATTTCCTTTTGCAATCCCAAATCATCACCACTCGGCCACCCGTCTTGGTAGGTGCTGTGATGTTTTTGGACTACGGCACTGTGTATTGTGGCCAAACACATCTGCTTTAGTCTCGTCTGTCCAAAGGATAATTTTTCTCAATTACGGTATTTTGCCTTATTCAGATGCAACATTACAAACTTAAGTCACGTTTTTTTGGTTTTTTTTTTTAAGAAAAGATGGTTTCACCTAGTGATCCTTCCATATAAGCCATGCTTGATAAATCGTTTTCTATTTGCCTTGTCATGAGCTCTGACATTTAACTGACATGTTAATCAGGCCTGTAGAGTCTGAAGCTGGAGCTCTTTATTTTATTTATTTATTTATTTATTTATTTTTTGCCATTGTCTTTAAGCATTTCTCAACATCACCCTGGCACTACGGTGATGAGTTGAAATTAGGTATTTTTTTGCTAAATTGCTGTGCTTGGATTCAACCAGACACTTTATACCCAAACTTTCCAATCATCTGTTCCAAGGACTTTTTTTAAGAGGTTTTGTGGTTAATTTAGATGCTACTTAGCATACAGAAGCTGTGCTGTCATGTTGTTATAGAGTGGTGGAGGCTTGCTTATGATAAGCCTTCCAAACAAGCCATACTTGGTAAGTTTGTTTCTAATTAGCCATACATCTTAAAATCTAATATGTTGCCTGAAGATTTAAAAAAAAGAGATTCTAGCTTCTTTGTAGTGTCCCTTGGTATTGCACAGCTGGCCTTAGGGTATATTTTCTGCTGGGACATATCACTCCTGGGACAACTGGCAGCTGCCTTAGTTATTTTCCATTTGAGAAAGTTTTGTTCTGACCTCTAAATGATGAACTTCAAACTGTTAGGAATTGGCCTCGTAACCCTTTCCAGATTGATGGCAACAATAATTGCTTGACTAAAGTAATTTTTATTGTCTTTCCAAATTGGCATTGTGGTAGCACACACCTTTGTAATTTAGATCAGCAAACTGCAAGCAGCTGTTGATCAATTGATCATTTGCATTAATTTAGCAGCACCTGGCAACTATTTTCCTTATTATCCCCTATTGAAGCAGCGAGGGTGTACATAGTTTTTCCACTGACGGCAGTGACGTTTCTGGACGCCCCCTCTACAGACTGGTTGAGGAGAACAAATAGTACCTAGAACAAGAAGCTTATCTTAGTGTAAAAGTTACCAGAAAAGGTTGGACAAATGCTATAAAACGGTTTATTCCATTCACCAACACCCTCTGAGCCAAACTTCCTCTTAAGAGGCACTGAGCCAAGTCCAGGACTGCTCCATGAATTATGGATGATCGTACAGGGCAAACACTGGGCCATAAAGCTGTTAGCCCTGTGTGACATCCCTCACTCCATATAAATTCACTTCCCGAACTAATTTCAGATCGTCCTTCAAAATCCAAACTTAATGCCACAGTCCTCATAGTGAGTTGAGGTCAGGGTTAGGGAACAATCTTGGAGTCTTCTTTTTTTTATCAACATGTTTACATGTTTGTTTTTGTCCTCATTCCCAGGGGCGGTATTAAATAAAAGTAGCCTGTAAACGTCAGCAGCATTAAAAGAAATGCACTAGGTGACCTTTGGCACCAGCACAGTGATGTGATGGTCTCTAGAATGGTCGTAGGAAAAAAAAAGTACTCTAAGCGAAAGAAGGAGAAGTAGTGGAATACGTTAGAGAATTATTTTTTTTAATGATACCCGCCATGCTATCGCTTGCACCTATTCCTTGTCAATCCAATATGGAATACGCTAAGCTGATGCAAAGCGCGTTGTTGAATTTTTGTGTTTAGGAAAACCCACAACACACATAGTGCATTGCCGTTTCAGTCTGTTTATAACCTTTCTCTTTTTAACCTTTTGTCAAGTTAAAACCACAAACTATACCAAATCAGTACGTTGAAGAATGATGACACCAAATTTATAGCCCATTATTTTTTTTGCATAACAGCTCACACTCAGTCAGGTTAAATGCCGTTCAGGTGAGAAACTAATTCCTAGTTCTGCCACAAATTCTCAGGTGGCTTTAGATCTGGACTTTGACTGAACCATTCTAAAACATGAACCTCCATCCATCGTCTTCCACGTATCTGAGATTGAGTCACATGGGCAACAGGTCCATGAGAGAAACACAGACGTCCCTCTTCCCATCGATATCCTCAAGCCCATTCTAAGGTGTTCCCAGAAAAAGATGGGATACATAGTGCCTCCAGCTAGCTCTAGGGCTTCCTAGCTGGAGATCATCACCTCCCTCACAAAGAGGGCCCAGCAGAGGAAGTACTTCCTGTGGCAGCTGAAGGAGTTGATTCTGCCAAAAGACAATGTTGGTGCACTTCTAGACCACCATCATTGAGTCCATCACTTCCTCCATCACCTTCTGGTACACTGCTTCCACCTTCAGGGACAAGGGACAGCTGCACCATATCATTCACAATGCTGAGAAGGTGATTGGCTGCAATCTGCCTTCTTTTTCAGGAACTGCAAGCCTCCAGGACTCCGAGGTGAGCAGGCAAGATGGCAGCTGAACCCTGGCACCATGGACACAAACTGTTTCAGACTCTCCCCTCCAGCAGAAGACTGCTGTCCATCAGGACCACACAAAAACATCTTCCACCCAGACCTTGTTTATACATTTTATTGAAGCTGCTTGCAGCATCCTTTCAATCTGAATAAAAATGTTTGAAATGCATCATGAAAGCCCAAAGTTAATATGGCATTCATGCCGATGAACTGCCAGTCGGAACTGTACACTGAAATTGGAAAAAGACTTGGTGCTGTTTATTCTCAGTAACTGATGTTGCGTCATTCTGAACTAGCTGGAAGTTGAACCTGATTTATGTTAAGTTATGTTCTTTTTATACAAAGTTGAGGATGAAGATCCTGCTGCCTATAATGTTCCCTCCTCTTTAAAAATCATCCTCATGCTCTAGAAATTCTCCAGGACGTGCTGTAGCATTAGGTCCCGATCACCTCCCTTTTGTCAAAGTCGCGTTTAACATTTGCTGCTTTTAGTGTGTCTCTGATGATCCGTTTTGGCCATCTTCCTGCAACTTAACATAAGATATAAATAAAACATCCCCTTTGATGTTTCTGGGAAAATGGCACAGCCTCTGAGTGAATGTTCATTTTATTGAGCTGCAGATATGATGTGAAGGCCCACACATTTCCCACCAACATGAGCTGACACATTCACTCTATATGCACTTCTATTTACAATAACACGAGAATGGGGAAGGTGTTTGTTTGTAAAAGGAGTAGGTGACAAATCAAGAAAAGCAGGAGGTGGCGCAGAAAGCCTCTGAGCTGCAGCAGTAGCATCCACTGCATACTTTTTCTGCAGTCAGTCTAAATCGGGAAATGTTATTTGACTTAATTTAAAGGCCATATATCAACATATTTTTAAAGGCAGAAAACTTAAAAGTCTTCAAAGTAGAAAATCCCAATAGGCGTTTCAATTGTCTTTTTAAAGTGGAAAAGTCATTTTATTTTGCACACATTTTTCTGACACCAAAGGAGCCCTTTGAAGCTATAACGGCCCAGTTGGCAAGTCTGTCACTCTCTATGGCTTTAGACACAAAACAGATGGTTGTCATGTTGAAATATGATCTGTCTAACAGGACGATGTCAAATGGTTTGCTGTCACTAATTGGCAACACAGAAAAGGGCTTGAGTAAGCACATTTGCTACAAAAACTATTTTTTGCAGGAAATGTGGGAAACAGTCTACCACATGGAAACACTTTTTGCCCCAAGATTATTCAACAATTTAAATTTAACGGAAGGAATAACCCAGGGCTCAGGAAAGATTACGTAAAACACTTCATGCCATGGATACTATAGATAGCATGGGCAGGGATTGAGCAGAACATCGAGAGGACTGTGGGTGTTTGAAGTGTGAATAAGGTTTCTCAGGTGAGTAAACGCATTATTTACATGTTTCTTTTTATTTTTTTTTATATGTTCTCTGTCATTAGACAACATCTGCAGATGTTCAAATATCACTTTACTGAATAAACCACTCTCTGCATATGTTCCTCTTGTATGTTGATCCAGATTAACCAGCTGCAGCGGCGTTGGGTTTTCTCAGTGTCTCAGCCAAATGAGCCAAATGAAGGAGAAAATGTTTCACTCTTCTCTTTAATACACTACATTAGTTTGATGTGGCTTCAAGGAATCTAACTGCAGATGGCTATTATAGAGTATGGGTTGTGACAGACAAAGTCCTGATAATGACAGCTACAATACTGTACCGATGCTATACCTCTACAAGTAAACTGCACGCTTGTAATATGCAGGGAAACCAGACTTGGATGGCACCCTAATATAAAGTACTCCGGTTACATTGCTTAAAAAAAAAAAAATACGAATAAATCTTCACGTATAGTTTTAAAATTTTAGTCTTTTAAATTATAGTATCATATCGAGATAATTCACTACGGTGGTAAAACACAAGCAGACTTAGCTCATAACAGATTGTAAATAGAGTAGAATAGAATATCCTTTATTGTGCCACAGTGGGGAAATTCATGTGATTGCTGGAAAAAAAGCTGCCTGTTTTTAGTTCTAAACGCCTTTGCACTCAGACAACAATGCTCCTGATAATCTTCTCTTCAATCAATCTTCTCTTTAGGAACTCTGACTCAAGCTCTTGTGCTGGATAGACATTATGTTATACACTGATGCCTGAGTTTGTTCTTCCAAACATAACTTCTTATATAACATACACAACTACTTTTTGGCAACTTTCTCCTGGACTATTGGCTGCCTTGAGCTCCCAGTTTTTCTTTCATGCTTTTTGTTCTTCATTTGTTCCTTTGGAAAATAAACACAAATGACAGTATGCTCTTTAAATCTTGCTGCAATCTCCAAAGCTGGCATAATGGCAATTGGTTTATCAAACGTTTTGATATATATTCCAGTGTCCATTATTCCTGTTGCTTTGTCAGCAGGTGTACTGCAGGTACAGGGTAAATAAACTGTGGTGGTGAAACAATGAACTCCCTTAACCCAGCGACAGAGCAACAATAACATTTTGCGTTACATGTAAAAGGAGAATGGGTGTTAGGGTGAATTTAATGATTTTCAAGGTGATTAAAAAGTCATTAGCGGAATTGCTCTCTCAGGAAATTCAAAAGATAGTCATTCACCACCCAGTTTGGACCCAAAAGAAACTGTGGAAAAAAAAAAAAGACTGTTATCAGATGAAGATATTATAACAAATTGCCCAAGTGGGAACACTCCCCCACAATCACCTGAATATGAGCTTAATCGCCGTCATTTGGAAAGATAGGCTTTCATTTCTTGTGAGATTTTCTCATTAAATAGTGGGATCCTCAGAAATGCTTCATTTTTTTTGACTGGGAATTTAAAGAATAAAAAATGACTAATTAAGTCGTATGTCATCTGTCAGCATCTAGGACTGACGTTAGAACAAACAAGATGGAGAAAATCAGCTGGTGGAGTATTTCCAAGAGGGCAAATGGCCATTCTTTCATAAACATATTTTTGGAGAGGGGGGGGGGGGGAAAGGAAAGATTTCTCACTGTGCAGAAACTATTACTGAACTCTGGGATCCCATTATTTTGGTGTCATTGAGGAGTGCTCGCTGAGTTGCACACAGAGTCAGATTTTCTAATGTATATTTGTACTCTACATTGACCACAAACTCAGCTTCCATTTTAAATTATAATCATGATGTAAATCTATTTCCTTTCATGGCTTATTGGCTCCCATCATTCATTCCATACTCCATTATTTTAAGGAAGATTGCTTCTTTGTGTTTGATGATGGGACTTCGCCAGCCGCTTTGTCCGCCAGATTCAACAGAAGGATGTGAAGTTTGCCTGCAGAGATCAAATGATTTTAGTAGTTTCTTTTTTTTACGTAAAAATGTTACATGTGACGTTTCTTTACAAGTGACCACGAAGCCAAAAGGGTAACTTTTAAGCAACACTTCAGATTAGACAGTTTTGCTGGGGCTCCCCTGATTCAGTTGATTTAATTTACATATGAACTACCAAAGTCTGTTCTTTACTAGGTTTCTTTGTGTTGCTTTACTGTTACAGTAGTGATAACATTTGTTTGGCCAGTTTTGTACCACTACTGGTTTTGCCTTATGGACTTGAACTGAGCAAGGCAGCTGGTGTATCAATGAAGCAGTGTCCTGTTTCGAACTACTGCTGCTAGGATTAGCCTTTGTGACTCAAAATATGCACAATACTTTCTTTTCCCCTAAAGGCTGGACCTGGCTGTGTGAATTATTAGAAAACATATCAGTGTCTATTTTTGAGAGGCTTTCATGATAGATGACATGCAAATTTTCTTGGGCTGTATAAGAAATGTATAAGAAAGAAATGCCTTTATGTGCCTGCACACTCTGGATTTCAGGCACCCCGTATAACCACGATATTTGACCAGGGTTTTGAGAATGATGTAAAGGCTCACATTTCGTACTGTCCCAACTACAAACGTCAATATATGATTGGGATTTTCCATGATGGACCCACATGTAAAACAACAGCAAATTATTGCATAATTTGAAGCTAGAATAAAATTATACTTGGTTTGAGTTTTTCTTACGAGTAAGAATTTTAAAATTATGATGTGTGTCATGCCTATAGCAGTTTTCCACTTCTAGACATGACAATCTTAGTGTGTTTTGGTTGCAATGTTGTATAAATTCCCTTAGGTTGGATGGAGAGCATCTATGATCAGTAATTTTCAAGTCCTGCCACATGTTTCAAAATGGATTTAGGTGTGGATCCTGATGGGGCATTCTAAAACATTAATTTGCTTTATTCTGAACCATCACATTGGATCTATAGCTCTATATGTAAAGGCTTGCTGTCTTACTGGAATATGAACTTCTGCCCCAGTTCTAAGTGTTTTGTAGTCTCAGGCCGGTTTTCTCCAAGGAACATCTTGTATTCCACATACCTTCCTATCAACTGTGAGCAGCTTCCCGATCCCTGCTGACAAAATCCATCCCAATATAATGATGATGCCATCATGTTTCACCATGGGGATGGTGTTCTCAAGGTAACGTGCGGTGCAAATTTTCTGCCACACATACTGCTTCTCATGTAGGCCAGAAAGCTCAATTTTAGGTCTTATCCACCCAGAACTGTAAACTGTAAACAGGAATTCTGATTTCAAAAGCAATCTGCATGATAGTTGAATATGTCCACATATCTGCACTCAATGGGATTTACCAGATTGGCAGACTAGGAAAATGGCAGCAGTGCAACCGAAACTCCACACGCCCTTGCTTTCAATAAACCCTACAATTGTCTGCTCTCTTGCTAATAAATTGGACAAATGGCCGCTTTTCACCTTTAAAAAGACATCTGTGAATCTGCTTCCTTCCGTTTCACCAAAACCTGGCTTATTGAGCTTGCACTGGACTCCGTGCTCCAGATACCGGGCTTCCAGCTGTTTTTAGCCGACCACAGCGTGGAACTCTGGTTACAATAGAGAAGAGGTAGAATCTGCTTTTTTAAAGATAAATGTTGATGTGTTGATGTCAAAGTGTTACAGAAGACACATTGTCATCACCTAGAGTCATTTTTTTTTTTTACAGGCTTTAAATCTTTTTATTCACAGAGAGAGTTCTCATTTGTTCTGGCCGGTGCACATGCCACCATAAGCCAGCGCAGCAGAGGCCAAAAAACAGCTCTCTGAGTTGATAACAGATGCAGAGAAAAACACCCAGACTCTCTCATCATTGTTCTTGGAGATTTTCATAGCACGAACCTTGCCAATGAAGAACCAAAATACAGACAGCACATTAATTACCCCACCAGGGATAAAAACACTCGATTTCTGTTACATAACTTTAAAAGATATATATCATGCAGTTCTTTGGGAAGCTCTAGGTTTCTCTGATCACTGTCTGCTTCATCTCATCCCAACTTACAGGCACAAACTGAAAACCCTTAACCCTTAGGAATGTTAGGAAGTGGACTGAAGAGTCAAGCCTTGTGTTACAGGCCTGCTGTGACAGCACATATCGGACGGTCTTTGAAGCGTCATCCACCGACCCGAATGAGCTTGCTGAAACTATAATTTTATACATGAGTTTTTGTGAGGATGTGTGCAGACAGGGCCGTGGCCAGACTTTAAAAAATACTGAGGTCCACCACTCACTATCCCCCTGCATATCAGTTACAGTGAAGACCAAAACCTAATCAAAACATAATTTATTTAAATTATAAGTGACTTGAATGTGTGTATTACACGTATTTGTGTGTGTGGTTGAATCCACGGGGAGCGACATCATCCGGACCAACAGGGGACTCAGGGCACAACCATGATGACTCACTGAAATGAATGAGTTTATATGAACGTTGATTGTTCACACTGCAAAAACACATTAAATAACATAAGATTGTAGCTTACATTTTACCTTTTGATCAAATACCAGTGAGGTTCTATTTTCTCATTCATAGTTCTTTCTTTCAGGCTCCTGTTCTGTATCTTCATGTTTTTCTCAATTAACTCCTCGGTCAGGTCTGTCATATCTTCTTATTCTCTCATATTCACCCCTATCTCTGTCTTCTTTTTCTCTCTCCATGTCTTCTTCCTCTCCTTCCCATTTCTCTTTCCTCTGCTTTCTTCTTACCTCAGTACTCACACTTTCACCTGTCTCTCCTGACAAATCAAAAACATAGACTAAAAATATCTACCCGTCTTTGTCTGAAATTATATTAGATTGGACTGAAATGTAGAAAAACCCAGATATTTACGTAAAGTGTGCTTTATTAAATGATCTGCATCTTTTAACTTTGTATTCTATTCTTTGCATGCAAATTTATTCTGGACACCACTGTAATAACTGTCATGATTTGTTTACCGAAGAACTCAGGAAGCGCACACGGGACTAAAGTTTAAGAGTTTTATTTGAAGGAAGTGTGCTGGATGGCGGATGATGAAGACCGGAGGTTCAGGGCTGCAGAAGGTCAGGGATGTAGGTGATGGCAGGAGCTGACGGCCCGCCGTGAAAGAGAGTCACGACTTTCCAGGCAGCCGGGAATGCTCAGTTCTGCTCGGCTAGCAGCCCCGTAGCCACAGCAGGTTAGCAGTTCGTTTGCAGACACCAGGACACAGAGCTGAGCTTCTCCAGGGCGGCTAGTCAGGTTAGCAGAACTTGAGAGACACCAGGGCACAGAGCAGAGCCTTTCCAGGATGGCTAGTTCAGTTCGCAGTTCTCTGGAGACACCAGGACACAGAGCAGAACTTCTCCAAGGACAAACAGCAAAGTAAGAGACTATAGAAAACTGGCAGGACTAACCTTAAACAAGAAAAACAAATCTTCCAAGGCAAAAACAGGGACTGGCATGGAGAGGTGTGGAATGATGACGGCCCAGTGCTGAACTGAAGGCAGAGGCAGGTTTAAATAGAACACTTCACAGGTGGAACCAGGGTCTGACTAATTAACTGGTAAATGATTATCAGGTGTGACTGACTGCTGAGGAGGTGAATTGAAAATTGACAGAAAATAACTGATGACTGAAAACTAACAATAAATAAAGTCAAACCTAACCCAAAAGAGATGAAAAAATGAAAGTAACAGAAAAACAAAGCCAAACCAAAACTCAACCATGACAATAACTTAACACATCTATCCGTGGTCAGTACTGGTCTAAAGCGAATGTAATAAAGGCCAGCACAGTCGGTTTTTGTTTGTTTTGAACAACACAGGGACATGGGTCTCAGCAATTGCTGGAGTGGATGGACAGCAGCCATCTATTTAATGCTAATTTAATTTCTCGTACTTTCATCACTTCTGACTTGTCATCACACTCTTCCCCTTAAAGCTGTGCTTTGTTTGGAACAGGCTTTCATCGTCTGGATAAAATAAAAGATCCATGTTCATTTATAAAGCCAGTTTAAAAAATTCTTCAAAAATAAACTTTCTGTCTTAATATAATGAATAGACCCATTAGCTGTTGAAATAGAAACATCAGTCTGTGTCACAGCTGCTCACAGCAAATGTGCTAACACAAATCAAACAACGTCATCAGTGGGCTGTAACAGTTCTAATTAAACTTAACAAACGGTGTTTAGGTGCGTTCTGACCGACCGCGGTGTCCGCAGCGTGAACGGTGGAATTACATATTATCCCTATGCAAATGGCGCGGAGCGGGACCGTGCGGGATGAGCGGTGCCGGATGAGCGGTGCGGTAGCTGTGGTCCACCCGGTCCACGCAGAATAGGGCATTCGTCAAATGACGTCATATTACTAAATTTAGACGCATGCCTTGCGGCCATCTTGTGGTCATACAAGCAGAGCAGTAAATGCTTGAATAGTTTAGTTGTTTGAATCAAATAGTGAACAGATCTGTCCTGAATATCGTCTCAACAGACAATAATATGGCAACAACAAAACACCACTGCTTTGTTGGCATCTGGTACAGTGATTAGTGATATGATAATTATAATCATATGGAGGGAGTTTTTTTTTCCCAACGATTTTCCAAAACCATGACGGGATTGCAGAGAAATGTCAGTGTTGCATACCTGCTTGTAACTGAGAGGACTTTACTGTGGAATCTGACCAAAGACACCTAAATGTGGTCTCTACATTTCCTCTGTCGTAAGAAGCCAACACTTGAACGTCCAGACCTGAAACCAGTGACTACAGTATCTGGGCAGGTAGACTACGTTTATTTGGCTTTTTCTCAGCGACTTTAAACATCATACAATCCATAAGGGGTGTTCATGTGAGCCTCCGTGTTGCATTTAGTCCTCTTATTATCAGCAACTTTGTGCCTGTTTTTCTCTAAAGTGCACTTTCGTGAGTTGGTGGTTGCTGTTTATTTGGGTTGTTTCTGAACGTGAAGTTGCTTTTTTGGGCTCAGTTTTTTTCAGCCAGAACCCCTTTTTCTGTAACGCACCATGCAGCAAGAGAGCTGGGCTCACCCCCCGTGACAATTTTTTTTTTTTTTTTTACCAGCGGTGTGTATAAATACCAGCTAAATACATGCATTTGTGAGGATTAGAAGCGCTGTGCGGTGGTTTATTTGTAAAGCACATTTCAGTAACAAGACAATTCAAAGTGCTGTACATGAACAGAACGTAAGAAAAACAGGAAAATGAAAACTGCACAGTTAGAACTAGTGTTCTCAGACTTGGTCCATCCATCCATCTATTATCTATACCCGCTTATCCATGCAGAGTTGAGGGAGGAGTGGTGCTTATCTCCAGCAGTCAATGAGCGAGTGACGGGGTTCACTCTGGACAGGTCGGCAGTCCATCACAGGGCAGACAGTTTCCACTTACGGCTCCACGTGGAGCATGGAGAACAAACTGAGTGTAGTATAATGAGAGAACCCAGCAACTAAGAGAAAGAAGGAGGCTGCCTATATACTGGGGAGAAGAGAAAGACACGGAAACAGGGGAATGCAATCCAGGTTACTATGGGTGACAGCTGAGAGGATTGAAGGCAGAGTTGAGGGAGGAGGGAGGATGATAGACAGGGGCAGAACGGGGAAGAAACACTGAAAAAAATCTAACAGAACATGACACCAAAATAATATTACAGAGTGCTTTAACAGAATCACAAGGCACAAATAAACAAAGCACTAAAGGATGGGAAAAAAATACTGAAGAATGCATGATCCTGCCTGTCTCTCCATCATGCCTGGGAGCGTGCGCTGACCAACTGGCCGCCATTCTCACTCAGATCATCAACAAATCTCTGGAGCTATGTGAGGTTCCCTCGTGCGTCAGCTGCCCTAGCATCATTATGCTTCCCAAGAAATGCACCATCACGGGGTTAAATGACTAAAGGCCTGGAGCCCATATGGAACTGATCATGAAATCCTTTAAAAGTGGATGTTGAAACATCTGAAGGAGATCATAGGCCTCCTGCTGGATCCCCAACAATCCCCCAACTTATCTGGTAAACAGGTCCGCAGATGACACAACTGACTTGGGGGCACACTTCATCCTGCTCCTCCTCAGTCAGCCAGAGACATACACCAGAATCCTGCCTGTGGACTTCAGCAAAGCCTTCAAAATCATAAGTTGAGACATTCCCCACCAGAAGCTCACCCAGTTCACAGTGCAGGCTTACCAGCTTCCTGACTGACATACAGCGGCAGCTGAGGCTAGAAAGCATCTTCTCCTGCACAAGACCCATCAGCACTGTGCAATCACTCCCCATTCCTGTTCTCTCTGTACACAAATAGCCGCACCTAAGCAGACATGTCTGTGAAACTCCTTAAATTTGCAGGCACCAGTTTCATTGGTCCAGTCCAGCTTGACCCTCTCAAGACAGTGGAGATGGATGGCTGTGGACTTCCAAAGAACAACCCCTATGAATTGCTTCCCCTCACCATCCTCAGCAGCACTATGTCTGCTGTGGATCACTTCAGGTTCATAGACACCACCCTTCCTCGTTATTCTTGATGCTTCCTAAAGGGTTTTATTTTTTAAACGTGTTTTATCACTAGGGCAACTTGGCTACCTTCTGAACCCCCTGATTCTTATATCATTGTGCATACACTATTTCCAAATTGGTATTCATTTGCAACCATTTATTTTCATGCACGTCATCAAAGGAGGAAAACAAAACATCCATAAAAGTTTACAATGCACTACAGGGAGAAATATGCCATTCTGGTCCTGCATGCAAAGGAAATGGTTTCCCCCTATACCTTTTCCTGAGATCATTCATCTGTCACTGTCATCAAAATGTATTTACAAAAACTGTTTTTGTGGCATTTATTACTCTTTCTATGAGTGTAACTTTTATGAGCTGTCAGAGTTTCTTAGTTGGAGGAACTGTGACAGATGATGTTCCTTAGTGATTCCAAGAACATAATTTTGCCAGGCTTTGACAAAACGTCTCTGAATATAAATTATATTTGATAGTCAGATCAGCAGCGAGGACCTCACAGTACAATGTGCAGCTTCTCCCACTTATCTTGCTGGGCCGTGTCAAACACAATGCTGGGAGAGTTAGCACATAATTTTGTTCAAAAGTAACACATTAGGAATGTACAAAGAAATCTCATGATTTAGAATACACTGCTCAAAGTTAATGGAACACTTTTAAAACACATGTGATCTGAATTGGAAGGGAAAAAAAACTGCTGGATATCCAAACTGATAAGGAATGGGTAATGTTAGGAATAAAAATTTGTCGCATCATTTGACGAAAATGACAATTATCAACACACAGAGAGCTTAATGCAAAGTCAATGAGAGAGTGAAACTGAAAAACTGATGCAGCAGGCTAGTTCAATTTGTTCAAATGTCATTGCAGCAACTCAAAATGGTGCTCAGTAGTTTGTATGGCTCCTACGTGCTTGGATGTATGCCTGAGAACAAGGAGGCAAACTCTATATGAGATGATCAAGAATTAAGAATTGTCATTATTTGTTACCATAATAATTTTTTGATGAGACTAGTTCAGAATACACACAGATTACAAATAACACACATACATAAGACATGTTTCCATATTTTTTCCTATGAAATCAGTTGATTGAACTGACCAACAACACTTCCCGAGAAGCTCAAAGTGTTCAAATAGTCTTTAGCATCCTATAAGACTGATTTCTGAGTTAAAAAGTCAGATAGCAATCCCTTTTTACAGACGATGATTACTGTAGATTACTGTGCATTTGCATGAATGTATCACCTGAACAGTAAATATTGCCCAATAAATTTTACACTTCGAGTTACAGAACTGTGCAACTTGCATGCATGTTGGATGCAAACTAAATGAAAATGAAAAAATTGAATGAAAAACTGAATGGATGGTATCCTGGGGTATCTCCTCCCAGAACCTGACCAGGGTATCACTGAGCTCCTGGACAGTCTGAGGTGAAACCTGGTGGTGTTGGACAGACCTAAATACAATGTCCCAGAGATGTTCTATTGGACTTGGGACAAAGGAGCGTAGAGGTCAGTCAATGGTACCAATTATTTCATCCTCCAGGAACTGCCTGCATACTCTTACCACATGAGGCCAGGTATTATCATGCTCTAGGAGGAATCCAGGAACGACTGCACCAGAGGGTCCAGAAACGGATCTAAGGATTTCATCCTGATATCTAATGGCAGTCAGGGTGCCATCATTTATCCTGTACAGGGCTGTGTTAGTCACATGAGCATGAAGCCTCTGGGGCCTTTCACTAAAGATGTGTTTATAGTAACAGATCATGTGACCCTTAGATTGCACACAGGTGGACCTAATTTCAGTAATTATGTGACTTTTGGAGGTAATTAGTTACACCAGAACTTTTTAGGGGCTTTATAGCAAAGGAGTGGATACATAAGTATGCAAATTTTCAGTTTATACTCTAAGTTAATCTGTCTTTTCATTTCACCTCACCAACTTAGACCATTTTTTGCCAATCCAACACACAAAATAAGAGAAAAAAGTATTCAAATTACAAGTTAGAATGCAACAAAATAGAGATGTTATACTGTCACAGAAAAAAAAGTTTCCATTGGTTGTTTTCATTGAAAAAAATGCTTGCCATGGTTCTAAAGTAGCTGACAAAAGTATTCACCCCCTTTCATTTTTACCTTTGTTGAAATTAAATTAGCTGAACATTTTAAAAGACCAGGGCCTCAAATGAAATTTTGTCAAATATCTGTTGCTTTCTAGTCAAAATATCTCTAAAAAATAAATTATTTATTTGTATCAAAGCACTCATCGTTAAGCTGCATCATTAGTAAAACGCAACATTTGGTCTCTACTATAAGTTTTGGTCACAAATGCAGGCGATATGTAACAAAGGTAATAAAAATAGTAAAGGTGTGATAGCAGAAAGAATTACTTAGACTAAGAGAAAGGTGTAATGTGATAGTTAAATAATGAGCACATAGTTTAATATTTATCAAGACAAAAATATCTCAATATCTGTTAGACTCAGAAAGAGAGAACTGTGCTTAAAACTTTTGGAATTAGGAAAACCCAATTTGTCAAACACTAAATTTGACAAACTCAACATGCTTGGATGTCAACCCCTGTTTCTTCACAGATATTATTTTTCAGGCTGTCTTTCTGACATACGTGCTCAATGACTCACCTTGGCTGTTGACAAGAGTAAAGTCAGATGTTTACTCCAGCCTGCAATCAGCTGTCTGCTTTGACACTGAGTCCCCATGATCTTGTCAACAGGTGCACGCATGACAGTGTATATCATATGCACACAGATGCACCAACTCATTCACATGTGCACACACAAGTCACACAGAGATGGATCCGGCATGGGTTGTTAAGCTGGCGGCTGCCATCAGTGGGATAGATCTGTTCCCCATCAAGCTTTGTCACTGCTGTCATCTTAATTTTGGAAAATCCATGAATTAAACACGCTTAACCATACACCAACAGCAGTACCTTCAACGCTCATCAAAACGCAAAATGGAACAAACATCAAACAAATCTTTACAGCTTGTCCTTTCTCGTACCCTCGGATGGTTCTTTAGCTTAAAAGATCTACAAGACAAAAAAATGAGTCATTATCTAACTTTTGTAAATGCTTGCCACTTACATAATCAAGCATTCTGCTGTGAGCTACAGTCCTTGCTTCCTTCTCAATTTAAAGCCCACAAGGGGCCGTCGGCTTGGTAAGCCTCTTATTTAAATGAATGTCTTATCAGATAAAATATCATCCAGACATTGTTTAAAAAAAAAGAGAAAGCAGTAATACGTCTCGGTCAAGTGAAGTGCCTTAAAATTAGGCCCGCCAGCACACAGTGAAACATTTTTTTTTTCCTGTTGCCCTGATTTTTTCAGGTTCCCCTGATGTATGCAGCAGCTGCCAGAACCACTCCTCAGTGAGACACAAAGAGCACAGGCACCTCTGCAAAAAACGGCAATAAATTAATGTTAATAAAATTAAAGTTTAATTGGGTTTTACTTGGGGCAGAGTAGGTATGAGAATTTCAACCTAAAGTAGGTGAAAAATGATTAGATGTCACACGTTGTAATTTCATTTCAAAGAAAACACAAGGAGCGGCTTTATCAAATTCCTCTTAAGACGTCTGTGCTTCATGCCCCCAATGATGCTAAAGATTTATATCTAAACGAGTCTATTCACCTTTAGTCTGTTTACTTTAAAACTGCTGCATGAGGATTTTGTGCCTTTTTTGTTATCTGTCAGTCTCCCTCTTACCATCACATTCAATGTTCAACCTTCTTAATGCCTTCTGAATCGGGATATGCTCCAATCTCAAACCACTATCTTCTAAAGGCCATATGCCATGATTCTCTTTTGGGCCTGCCTACGATTGCCTCCCAGTAAGCACTTTCCAGGGAGCTCTGTGGGAATTACTTTGTTTGATTTGTGTTACCTGAATGACAATGGAGATGCAGGGGAGGATCCCACTTGCTCTCTGATCTCTTCCACATGCCGGCAGCACACTATGTCTCCAGTGGGCCTGGATGATGCCTTCTGAGAAATACAACTTTTTTTTTTTTTTTGCTGCTCAGTTCCGGCCATTTCAATTCCAATAGTTCAGTGAACCTAATCCAATTGGAGCATTGAGAGATCTGTGGTCACTGCCAAAACCCATACAGGGTTTCTCACAGGTTCAGCACTCTGGTTATAAGGAAACAAACTGCATGATGAAACTTTGGCATTATGAACAATTCTATCAAACTAATAATACAAGACATAACTTCAGTGCATATAAAAAAAAGTCGTACAACACTGATGGTGGATTTTCTCCAATCCACACAAGTTCAGAGTTATATGAACAATATATGCACACACCCACTTTAATATTTGGGTAAACATCCCTTAGCAAGTTGCACAATATTTTTTGTCGCTATCCACAATCTTCTGGTATAATTCTGACTGGATAATTGACCACTGTCCTTGCCAGAAATGGTAGAGCTCTTTCAATAGTTTGTTTTTTGGGTACAGACACAACTTTTAAGCCAAGTCTATATATTTTCACTAGGGTTAAGGTCAGATTAGCATGCTTCCTCCCTTCCATTGATGTGTGCTTTAAATGTTTGTCGTGTTGGACCACCTAACTGTTTCCAGTAATAAACCCCAAACTGTCAGTCTCAGATAAAACATGGGTCAGGATGTTAAGAAACAACCCGAGAACCACCGAGAACCATCAAGTGAAAAAATGCTGCATTGAGGTGTTTGGCCATAGTGAGCTTGTCATAGCTTGTTACAGCACTTAAAAACAAGGCTCTCTGATCAGATCTTCAGGGTAACTGCGACCACCCCCCCCCCCAAAAAAAATATGAGTCATCAATTAACATTAGGTTTTTTGCAACTTAGAGCTCTCTTGATCCAAAGATCTCAACCAATCAATGTGCACATGCCAGCAATGTACAAGGGTTATCCTTTGTAGACTACAAATTCCATTTTCTACATGTTCAAAAGGCACTTTTTGCAAGTCCAAGTCAAGTCTCAAGTCTTGACATTTTATATCCAAGTCAAGTCATAAGTATTTGACTGAAACAGCAGTCAAAATGCAAATCACCTTATAGTTTTAATGGTCTGTCACAACACTTTTGCGGTATTGTTTGCGTAGAAAGCTGCATCGTGATATCTAAGGAATAATCAAAAAGCACACATGCATTTTTTTCCCAGATAAATTTTGCGTCTGTATTTTCGTAAGTATTTTCGTACAAAACTGAAATTTGTGGACACAACTTTGCCTTGTTTTAGCAACAACTATCCGCCATCTTTTAAATAAAAAAATAGGGCTGTGAAATAAAACAATCGAAACCCTGCCCTTTTACAGCAATATATGAAAGGTTTGCATATAGATAAAGGAAGATGTAAATAGATGACTGAACAATATTGAATTTTACATAAAGAAACTTGCATTTAGCCTGGCTCGGTGAGGGCGTATTTTAAGGCCTCCGTGACCGAACACCCCCTCGACTGGTGCACTGGTGGCAGGGATAGCAAGTGCCCTCATAGCCACTAGGTGAATTCTTGCAAAAACAAGTCTAAACTGTCCTCTCCATCTTCTTCAGAAGTCACGTGGTTGTAGCGATAAAGCTCTGTCCTGACAGTAGGAACCATGTTCTGTACTTTTGGTGCCTGTCTTTCGGTAGCCAGAGAAAAGGGCTGGAGTCTTTGCAGGTGGTAAATCTTGATTGTCATCTCCACTGCTGCTGTCCGGGAGTGGGGCTTTCCGAGCCTCTGCCAAGACCAGGTCTGTTTCAAACACACACAAAAAATTAAGAAAAACAAGGAATGGTTACTAAAAAAGTTTCGCACAGTAACGACAACTGATCACAAGTGAGCCTGGATATGAATTTTATATTATGACTTTATGGTGCAGTTGAAAAAAAGAATGTTTCACTGCCTACCTATTAACATCTCATTCACTTCACTCTTGACACCCTCTGGTGCAACGATGTCTTTTTCCAGCCAAAACAGGCAGAATGGTGGATAAAGGAATGCAGACATAATGTAAAGATTATCTCCACATGGAAGAGCTTCAGCATATTAAGCTGGCACATCCAAGCTGACGTTCACAAAGATGCCCTTAAAACGTTGATGGAGTGATGTTTGCAGCGCTTTTATGAAACCAGTCAGAGGATGCATTGTATTTAGCATTCTGGTGAGGTGACTGTTGAGGGAAAGTACACAGGGGAGAGCTGCACTTACGGTCACTACTTTCTCCCCTTGTGTAAAATCTGTTGCTTGGAGAAAGGGGGCAGAAATTCAACAAGTTCTTTAAGATGGCTTCATTCTTGAACTGACAGGCAAAGCCGTTTATGTCCCTGAGTTTCCAACAGAACATTTAGGCTTTGGTGGTCCAAATTAACGACTGCTTCTACAAGGCAAAGTCTTGTTGATACAGTAGATGGGATGCTGTGATTGGCTCCATACTGAACCTCAAATGCTTCCTTCATGCTGCATGTAGAACGCAACAAACGGCAGAATTTTGCCAATTTTGCCATTGCATTGTTTAAACCTTTTGTCTCTTTCAGGCCTAGTTAACACATAGCAATATATCTGCAAAATGTAGCAAAATAATATCATACACACGGGCGTTGTTTTTTAGAAAAGTTTTCATCCACACCAACCCTAAAAGTTAATCAGAAGAACCCTTCAGAAAAATCACGACTTCTTGTTAGAAAAGAATTGTGGTATGGGAGATTCGATCTTATACAAAAATACAAACAAAAGTGTCTGAAGCAATGGAAAAATCAGCACCTCTCCCCCGCAATTCATTTTTAACTCCACCATATGTCCAAGTGTTTAAACAATGGTCGCACAGGTGTGACGCAGCGCAGCAATATTCGTCGCAGACCTCGATGTGCTGGACGTTAATATTCGTCTTTTCGAATACACATGCATGCTGAAAACCGGAGCGTTTATAAATCTCACCTTTGGCCGGAGTTTTTAGGATAATTTGTTTTAAGGGATGTAAAACTCGGTTTATGTGTGGCTCAAAGGCGTAACTGCAAAAAAATGCCTAGTTTTTCCCAGATATCCTGCTATGTGTGGACTAGGCTTCAGTCCATCACGCACAAGTTGCAGGGAACGTGCAAAGCACCGTAGGCGCTGGTGCCGGCAACTGCTCCAGATGGATTCTACATCATAATTCCTTACTTGTTTCTTCCCATCAGTTACCATTTTCCAGATCATCGTCACCATCTTCCTTATCAGTTGCAGCAGAGGGGAAACAAACCGTGAAAGCATTCTTCATATTAGCTGCATTATCTGAGATTATGTAATCTAATTTGTGTTTTATGTTAAAGTTGTCACACATCTCTTCAAACTTCTCACTCACTCTTTCCACAGTGTGTGACCCTGTGAATTGTTCACAGCTCAAAAGAACTGACTGTAGTCTTGGGCAATTGTCTCAAGTTTTTTTTTTTCTCAAGTGGGATGTTATATTTAAAAAGCCACGCATGGTCCTGTCAGTCCAGATATCCACAGTCACTGAAACAGTGTCTGTCTTCTCTAACTTGGATTTTTATCTTGGACACCTTGTCTTCTGCAAGCTCACTGAGATGCCTGGTTACTGTGCTGTGAGTTGGTGGGCAGTATTTTTCCTCTACCACTGCCATACAGTTCTTAAAGCTGGGCTTGTCAATCACAGACAAGGGGAGGTTGCATGAAATAATAAGGTCCTGTATTATTGATTCAGTAATGGCCTTATGCCTGGGATGTCCCTGGCTGTACACTTGGACTCCTTTTGTGTGAGTCAGAAAGGACTCAATGCTGCTCTGTCCCTCTCCACTTGCCATTTTCTTTGCTTTACGGAATTCAGAAAACCTGTAGACGAACATGGATATTTATTTAGAATAGTGAGTAGGCTTCCTCAATTTAATATCTTTTAATGTGTACCCAAATTAGCATTGACCCATAAAATAGTAAGCCATTAATAGGAGGAAAGGTGGCGATAAGCTTGAGAAAACATTGTAAAAAAAAAAAAGAAGATTATTCACAAGTCTGAAGTTGTGAGTCTAAGTCGAGTCTGAAGTCTTCTGAATCCAAGTTTAAGTCAAGTCTGAACATCCGACTTAAGTGCGACCTGAGTACAACTCCCAAACTCGAGTCCCCATCTCTAAAACAGGTATGCAAAAGCTTAACAAGGCACACCACATGACTGAAATCTTTAGTTATTGATTCAACAGTTGGCTGAAGGGGAAATTTAGCTGTTTAATTTGAAATATGTAGCTTTGATTTTGCAGCCGAAAGTGGGACCTTAAAATTATGCAATTTAATGTTTTAATTAGGAAAAACAGTAAAAAACGAAATAATAAATGAAATAAATTTTTGATTCATCCTGTGAAAGCCCTGGGCTGTAATGAATGTCAAACAGGCATAAGGCAGATCTTAGGTCAGAACAATACAAAGAAGTCTTTGAAGCTAATCCAAACTGAGTAGAGATTAGCTTGAAAGTTAGTGAGTAGGGATAGGAAACATGGACTTAAATGTTTATCGTGAGATAAACAATACTTTTAATTTTTGGCCTGTGAGTTTACCGTTGTCATGAACATTTTAAATTCCCTTCACTATAAAAAACATGTCACAATAATTTTAAACAGCAGAATAACTGCCTGTTCATAGTGGTAAGATGGAAAATTAATTACTCTAAACAGAGTTTTATTTTGTATTTAATTCTGTAGTCTAGAAAAATTATTTACCATTATGGGTTTAAGTACAAGAACACACAAGTGTCTAACAGTTTTAGAGGGATTCCGCTGGGTTCAAAGCTAGTTGTCAGCATTTAAAAAAAAAACAGTCCAAATTAGATTGAAAAGGTTGATGCAATTTTGATACACCGATAAAAGAGGCTTATTCAGTTTAAAAACAAATGCAAGGCCATATGCTTAAACAGCTGAGCCTCTTATCAACCTGCAGTTTATTTATCTCTATAAGCTGAATGATGGTGTGCAGTTTCTCTTAATTACGGTGTCAGGATCAATAATTGAGCAACAAAGCTTCTTAACTCTGTTATTAATTTTATCTTAGTACAATACAAGGCAGACAGTAAAATCCAAAGCTATGAAATGTAATTGGAAAGCATCATTGGATTTACCAGGCATAATATAACAGTTATAAACCGGAAACAGTCCACTTTACAATAAGGCTCCCCTTATAGATGGCTAGTAATTAGTTAATAGATATGTTATTAATGAATCTGAAAACACTTTATAATTCCTTCATAAGTGTTTACTCTGCATTAATTAATGGCGAGCAAGAATATCGAGGTGGGGGGTTGGGGCTGGGGTATTGACCGGGTTTACCCAGGTTGGGGAGATGCTCAGCCCTGGTCTCAGCTTGTGGCTTGGGCGGTCTGCTCTTGACCCATCCTGGTGATGGAGATCACCTCCCGGGTCTGGGGGCTGGATGCCGGTACCTGGAACTGGGAATATAGGATGTGTATGATGAGTGCAAATGTGTATACGGTGTCTATTTTTGTGTAGAGCTATGAGCATTTGCATGTGTGGTCATTTGGGTAGGAAAAGCGTAAATGGGACTGTATGCCTGTTTTGTCAGGTTGGGTTTTGGTCTGCCCCCTCTCCTGGGACATCTCAGGTCTCCTTTCAGTGTCTGCACTGTGGCTGGTGGGGAATTTCCTGGAACTCTCCTCTGCTCTTCTCTGGGATGAGGGAGGCAGCTATCCCTGAGTTGGCCCCGGAGCACAGGAGCCTTTTCAGACATCTTGGCCTCTGGTCTCCCTGGTGTCTGCCTCAGCCCCCCCAGGGCGGTGAGGCAGACAACCACTATTGACAACCACTATTGAGCGTTTTTCTTATGTAAAAACCTTACATATACAAACACACTCTCACAAACACCTACAGGTGCTTGAATCCAGGTGTTTACAGACACACGTGTCTACAGATAACCCCCATAGTTAGCACTGGCTGTCACTAAATACATCTTGTATTAAACAATACTGCATATTATTCAGGGATGTCATCATAGAAATTGGTTGTTTGTACCTGTGATATTTTTTTTTGTTGGCTTTGCTTCCTTTTCCTTATATGTCTCTCTGTAGGTGTAGAAGCAGACTCTGGGGATGTTATCTTGTACTCACTTTTTCCTCTGCCCTATTTCTGTCACCTTTTCTCCCTTTTAATATTTTGCCTCATCTTTCTCTCTTCCTTTCTTTATCTTTGACCTGTCTATTTCTGAAATTTGAAATGATCCCAAAATAATATCCAATAAAGTTTTTTGCATACATATCAAGCGAAACGGTATAGCAAAAGCAGTAATGCTCCACTTGTGAAAGTAAATCTGTCGGGCTCTCTTTGGCACTAACATAGTAATTCTTAATGCTACACTTCCAGACGGGACGCGTAAAAAAAGGGAGGGCAAGAGACAAAATTGATCGGTTATATCAGTTTTCTCTCTATCTCTCTCTCTCTCTCTCTCTCTCTCTCTCTCTCTCTCTCTCTCTCTCTCTCTCTCTCTATCTCTCTCATATATATATATATATTATATATATATATATATATATATATATATATATATATATATATATATATATATATATATATATATATAAATATAAAACCATATTCTTTTAGATTTCTTGTAGTCAAACAATCCAAAACAACAACAAAAAAAACAAGATTGAAACCAGGGGAGCAGTGTACATGCACAGAGCAATAACAAATCACCTGAAGGTCTTGTCTTTAGGTGGATTGTCACAATTGTATTCAACATGAATTCATTACTGCCGAGAGATGTTTAATGATCCCAGGGATGGTTGGGCTCAGTTCAAGTCCTTCATGTAAAAAAAAAAAAAAAACAGCATTAATGAATAACATGTTGTCCCTGAAAGTTAAAACCATCCATAAATGCACTCATCTGAGCTTGTTTGTCACTCTTTTGACCCCTTAGCACAGCTTTAAAAGTCCTGTAGAGCTTCTCCAGCAGCCTTCTTTATGTGAAAGAGGTTATTTCCCACAATTAACCCAACTCCTTCAGCAGCAGCACTTCAAATAGATTGTGATGAAACACGTCTCAGCACAGAGTTGTAAATCCCAATGAAGTTCAAAATCATCCTTCGAAAGTGAAGTCCTCTTTGACACAAAATCTGCCACAAGAAAAACACCTAACTTGTACATGATGTTTGAAAGTGTATATATTGACTTATTAAAGTGGTCCTTGATCCTGAGGCAGTGAGGAATGAAGCTTTATGTTAGGAGATTGCAACAAGAACTAGGACTACATATCTCTGCTGAGACCTGGAGGGGCTCAATGGTTATCTGGCCTTTTCTCATTTAAGTGGGAGATGAAAGTGGTGGCTTGTCTTCAGTCATGCATCCCTTAGAGAAATCCTGCAGTGCGATGTTAATAAAGCCTTAAAGTCTGGAGGGAATCACTCTGGTGCTATCTCTTATGGCCAAAAATTAGTCATTTTTTACAAAGCTGGTCACAGTACTGCAGTTTTCGCTCATGTCCTTTAATTTTCCTCGAATACAGATTTATACCAGTTCCCAACTCCACAAAGATCACTCCAAAAGGACCTGTTAACACTCGTCAAGCCCCTGAAACTTGATGTCTAGCAGTTTAACGGTTTGCTGTTCCTTGTATATGTTTTATCTTTACATGTGGCCATGTTACATACTAAAGCTAATACAATTTATTAAACACTTTTTGATTTAGTTACGTTACTCTCATGCAAATACATGGACTATGCTTTCATACAAAAAAGGACTAACTTAAATCCTTATTGTTGTTTTATTTTATCTGGGGCAAAATGTCAACCAATAAGCAAGAAAAAAATTGCATAAGCTTAAAATTACTGTTTGACAAAAAAGGACGACAAGACAGTACACTTTGGTGTTGTGTAACTTAGATAAAAAAAACAAAAAAAAAAACGCATTCATTTTCTTCTTTTTAACCACCCGCAATTGAGGCGTCTGGTCGGCTCAATTTAGCAAGATGTGTCTAAGCTACCCTTTGATCTATCTAAATGAATGGGAAGCACTGTGGTTTGTAAGCTATGTTTTGCCCTTAAGCAATTCATTGTTTTTTCTGTTTAAGCCATTCAGGTTTCTTGGGTGCTGCTTGTAAACCTGAGCTTTTGTTCCTATCCATTATTTTTCATAAACACTGTGATGTGGAGATAGGCTGAGCTACTGATGGACCTCAATGGACTTCTTGTTTGATCACTCCCTTTTTGCTTTGGCAGTATGTTTTAGGTGCTCTCGTCCAAGATTGTAATATCCCAGTCCTCCCAATTTAGTCAAATCATTCTGTACCTTTAACAGAAAACCTGCTCTAAAGTATAATATTTTCGATTCCTGACTGCGGGGATGGTTTTATTTGGCTCATATCACTCTTCCTTCAAACAATCCAGGCTGAACCGAAGAGCTTTATTTTGTTTGACCAAAGCTCTTTCACCTTCAGCACTTCTGAACCATCAACATTAGTTGTATGAAACTGAAGTCCTGGAGGACCAATCCCCTGCATGCTTTAAACGTTTTCCTGGTTCAATAGACCTGTTTTGAGTTACTGGGTAAATATCAGGTCTGATGACATGGCGAGTAGGTAATCCAGTCAACTGGATATGCTGTGTTCAAGCAGGGACACAACCAGAAAGTCCTTTCTCAAGGAGCAGATTTGGACATCAGATGTTCACTGGCGAACTAAAAACCAACCTCCAGTTTAGTTCCTGATCTTTCTAACCCCATGAAGTCCATCCTTTTTACAGCAATCACTGCTGTTTTTATTTTAATCAGGGGAAGTTGCTGCAGGCTGCTGGCGGAAGAAAAGTCTATAGAGGAACTGCACTCCTAATATAAATCTAGCTGCAAAATTTGGCCTCATGAGTGAAACCTTTTAGCTGTTTTGAAAAGTCTAAATAACATTTTGGCAATATTCCTTCCCTCCAAACTTGTGTTCGACTGATTTTTTTTTGTAAATATAAATGTGCTTCCAGACTCTCCATTAGCGTTGTTGCAGTTTGACAACTGCTACTTAAGCTTTGTGTGGACTGTTACGAAAATGGTAATGTGCTCAATAGGCAACAAAATCAAATTCACAACTTGTATGTAATTCAATCAATTTCTAAATTTTAGGGTTCCTTCACATATAACCACTCTCAAAATCAGAGACTTCTCATTTCTTTGTAGGGGAGCAAACTTATGCAAATATAATTATACAAATACCCATTTCCTCCACTGCAGAGGATGAAATGTTGAATATATTGATTTTGCTCAACCTCATGGGCTATAGATTTCCCCTTCAAATAGTTCCTCTTCTGTCTTTAGAATAACATGATGGACCAGAAAACTACTGGAACAATAACTCTTGAAGAAATATGCAAGAAATAATATTCATCAAAACCATTAGAGCTTTCTGATGGCAGGAGGCACTTATAAAGTAAGTAACTGATCAGAGCCAGATCAAACGTTTTAACCAAGAGCTGGAAATGTATATATAAAATTGCTAAATCCTACTTACTTAAATACTTAATATTTTTCCATAGCTTAACTTTAAATATATCTTGACATCCTCCTAGCATCTGATTATTTGTTATTCAGATGCTAGGAGTTTAATTCTTTGCCTTAAAATGTAATGAAACAAATAACTTTGTTACCACTTTAGAGCAGGCAAACCTGCAGGATCAAAATAATTTTTTCTTAGAATATTGAAATTACATTATGATAGCTCTATGTGTTTTCTGATTTTAAATCCATTATGGTAACCATCCTGACTCAATACGTAGGTGCATTTTCTTTTGGAAAGTCAATCTCTAGCTAATATTCTATGATATTCAAACAGATTTTCAGAGCTGCTTCACACTCTCCATTAAAGCCTAATCAACTGCAACCTGTCTGACTGGTTAATTACAGCTTTAAAGATTTGACTGGTAAAAATTTTCTACACAAGTGGTAGTCCTAATTTTTCATGGTCTGTAGTTCAGGAACTCGGTGAGGGTTCACTCATTTACTTCAAATTAATTGAGTCTATGATACTTAATAATATCTCAGCCTGAACTACTTTGCATTTAACAAGCAATTGGCGCTGACCAGCTCTACATGCAGAAACTCACAAATATTTCTGTCATTTTCAAAATGCATCATTATTTCTTTGTAAAAATACATAACTGGCTCCTCTGAAGGGCACGGGCTTGACTCCCTCACTTGATAATCACTAAAGCCATTTTACTTGGCTACATAGACCGGAAATTACCGGGTGTTGTAAGGATTTTTAGAAGGCTGACATTTTGGGGGCATTCAGAATCAAGTGTAATTATTTTGAAGCCAAAGATCTTAAGTTACATGTAATTCATGTTATTTTACACATGCCTATCAGGGTTAACGTTATGACCACCTGCCTCATAAGGTGTTGGATCCCACTTTTCTGCGAAAGCTGCCCTTGTCTGTAAAAAATTGACTCCCTAATAGGCCCACAAAGGTCTGCTGTGGTATCTTGTACCAAGATGAGCTGGTTTTTTTAAGTCCTGTGAGTTGAAAGTTGGGGCCTTCGTGGATCAGACTTGTTTGTTCATCACACCCCACAGCTGAGTGACTGAATTGACTTTGAGGATCTGTTAACCCACCCTAACAACTTTGTTCTTCTCCTCAAACCCTTCCTGAACTGCTTTGTCATTGTGGCATGATGCATTGTCCTTCTAAAAGAGCACACACCCATCAGGGAACACAGCTTCCATGAAAGGATGGGTGATAGTTGTTAAAATAGCTTTGCCATGGATGGCATGAACAAATGTTTCCCGGTAGCACATTGCCCAAAGCCTCACATTGGCTCTGCCAGCTTTCTTCATCTGATAGCTTATTATGGTTTCAGGTGATCTTCAGGTATGTGATGCACACACACACAGCCATCCGTCTATTTTAAAAGAAAGATGACCAGCACAATTTCCTTCATGGTTCAATTTTGATGCTTTTGGTCCCATTTTAGGTAACATTTAGTGGTAAAACAGAGGGTGAGCATATTGAGTGGTTTGTGCACTGCTGATACTGAAATAAAGTTGTCTGAACCTTTTCACCAAGAAATTTGTAATATTCATCAATTTCCAACCAATGTTGGTTTACATGTCACAAAGGAGCCTTAATCACAGCCAGGCAGAAGCTGTGCATCTCATTTCTTTCAAATCCAAAAAGACCTGTGAGTGTATGCATTTGGATCTTGGATCATAAACAGAATAAAATATTGTAAAATAATTGGTTAACCTCTAAAAAAAAACCCCAACCAAAAAAAAAAATCAAACCCTAAACGCTACCACTTTACAATAAGGCTACCCTTATAGATGGCTAATAAATAGTTTATAGACATGTTATTGATCAGTCTGTAAGCACTTTATAACTCATCCATAACTGTTTATTATGCATTAATTAATGGAGAGCAAGCGGATCGAGGCTGGCATTTTGGCTGGGTTTGCCCAAGTTAGGGCAGTGCTCGGCCCTGATCCCAGCTTGTGGTTTCAGCGGTCTACTTTCCTCCACCCTGGTGAAGGGGATCACCTCTAGGGTATCAGTACCTGGACCTGCAGCTTAGGATGTGTGTGATGAGTGTGTGTACAGCATCCATTCTTGTGTATTATTAGATTCAGGATATGGTTATCAGTGTCTGCTTGTGTGGGCATTAAAGGTATACTATGCAACCGGGGTTGATTTTCCAGCGAGGCTCCCCCCAGAGGGCGAAAGTAAAAGTGCACTGTTATAAAGATGCTCAGTTGTTCTGGTTTCTCCGTCAAGCCAGGTGCGGTTGTTTTGAGCTTAGCAGAAAGGCGAACGCAACGAAAAGTCGAAAAAAAAAAAACAGGCAGTACAAACAATGACTAACACAGTGAAAGTATGAACATCAGGGTTTCCCGCAGCGCTATCTTGGCGAGGCGGCTGCCTCGCCAAACTCACGCTACCGCCTCACCAACATAAAAAAAAATAAAAAATAAAATAAAATAATAATAATAAAAAACTCAATCTGCTTGCATGTTTATTTGACGTTAACACGCGGTTCTTTGTTGTTGCTTTCGCGCGTGCATATAGTGAATGGCAGGGCAAAAACACATGGAGTTCTCGCCGTAAAGCAAGACCGACTCTCGCGGTCTTGCTTTACAATTTTTCTTGGTATAGGTTTTTTGCATAAGCAGCAAGCGGCCAGCCAAATTTACTTATGCCACATGTATTCAATATACAGCTTGTCAGTCAGGGTCTGTATTGACGAGTACGAGTAGCGCCATCTCCATACGGGGCTGAGTGTGGTTTTTGGACATACAGTGTGAGCACTTAGATCGCATCAGAGCATCAGGACGTACAGTGAAAGAACAGATATCCTGAGCTGTGAACTTTTAAACCCTGCAGTTTCTTTGTACAGTTTGAGGTGTATCTGAGTACAATGACTGAAAATAGTGTATGCCCACCATTAGACTCTCTGGTCTTAAACTTATTGGACCAGTCACAGTGCAGGAACTTATGATTCGTCTCTCTTAGCAACAGATTTACCCATAATGCAGCAGTGCTTTTCTGAAACCATAACAGTCAAGATGGTGGTCACAACAGAGCAATGTTTTAATGATGCTCTTCATTACATCCTGAATGAGCTGGATATATCTTTAAAACCTCAACAACTGGCCGCATTCAGTGTTACAGCAGATGCAAAGTTTGTGTCACATCTGTTGTTATCTGATTGGTTCTAACCTGTTTCTGCTGACCATGAAACCTTTGAAATCAGGCTCTACCCATTTTTACAGCTTAAGTCACGCTTGGCTGGCCAGGCTATTCAAGCAGAGCACTATAACAAATGCAGCACTGCTCCACCTGTGAAAGTGAATCTGCTGGTGTCTCTTTTGCACTAAGAAAGCAAGTCTGAATGCTACACTGCCAGACAGGAGATGTAAAAAAATTAAATAAAAAAATAAAGTGAACACACAATATGAAAATTAGCTGAATTTAGAATGGCAGATGGGAGTATTCAATGAGAAAGACATTTTTCACTGAGAGAAGAGTGGAGAGGATGTTCTATTTGTGAAGTTTATTTTTTTTGCAGAACTGCTAATTAGAAGCAGGTCTCTGTTTTACACCAGCTCTCAGTACATGACACTGGTGTGGCAGCTTAACTGAAAACATGGTAATGACCAGTAATTTGCATAAGGAACAACACTGGGAGGTTAAAATAGTACTGCACTTACAGGGGAAACAGTTCTCCTGAAGTTGTATGCTTAAAATGTTATGTAAAAATGAAAAATCCACAGCCATGGCCAAATGTTTTGAGACTGCCATAACACTTCAGTTTTCACTTTTTGTGTTCATCTTTCATTGAGTCTAGAGCAGTGTAATGAGTGACCATATTAAATGCAGCTAATTACACAGTTGAAAAATTACTTATTCACAAAAAAAACCTTATTTGCAATTTTTTAACCTTGCCACACGATGACCTAATGCAGAAGTTTAACTAGCGTAGGAGATGAACTACAGAATTGTGTGCAATAATCATGGATGATGCTCTGGTCTCTTGCTGTGCAGAAGGAGGGGAGCCAAAAACCAAAGCTCTCGATGTATTGCTTCATCTACATACCCACGCTTACATGGAATATAACGAATGACTAAAAAGGTGAAGATTCATTATACAAGACATGAAAATTAGCTACCTCCATGGTATGGTTATGGTGAGACCTTTCCTCATCTGGAAGTAGCTCGAACAACTCCTGCTCCTTCACATCTTTGCAGAGCAACACAAGTATAACAAACTGATATAAGATGGGTACTGACTTGGGTAATCTGTTTATCTGTAGTATGCTTAGCAAAATTACCTTTGCTTTCTAATCCATAATGTTTTACCCTCTGGGAAATATTTCCAAACAAATTAGTATTTTTGTAAGTGAGAAAAAAAGTGTAGCAGCTTTATAATGACCTGCTGACCAGCATTATACTGCAACAGCTGGAGAAGGAGCAATTTCTCTGGCACCCTTAAAAAGCACTTTTAACCCTAGGAATGGTATAACTGAAAATTTCAGGCATTTTAAAAACACAATTTTTAAAAACCTAATTACACTTTGGTAAAGGTGATCATCCCAAGCCTGAATTGAAAATATGTCAAAGCTTATTAACAGCTTAGGCGTTGGTAGTAATATAATGTATCCTTTCAGCCAAAGCGCCGCAACTGAATTTATCTCTGGGTATCAAAAAGCTATTTAGTTTCTGCACTGATGATGCCATATGATCCACATATATAAATTATCTGGAACCCCTTGGCTATCATTTTCTTGCCTGAACAAGACTTCCCCGTTTGGTCTCGTTGGGCTAGTTTCACATCTGTTTAAGAGTTTAAATGATGGAGCACGAACTCTCAATTTGTCTGATTCCAATGTTTGCGGCCATGTTGAGTCAAACACCAAAGGGAAGCGTTTTGATTGGAAATCCAGCAGACAGACAACATGAAAGTAGCTGGGATATTTCAAGGTTGTAATTATTCCTTGGGTCTGAAACCGCAGTTTTAATGGCGGGTACTAGTTTCACTTGGCTGCACTTTCAATTACTTGTGGAAATGCTGAGACGCAACTTAGTCTGACCGAAATGAAGGTGTTTGCAAAAATATATTATAAACGTATAGCTGATGCTTCCCTGAAAAAAAATAATTTTAGAATCCCGTGACCAGTATGCAGTTTAATCTGTCTTTAGAGCTTCTCTAATTGCTCTGTCTTTCCTTTGCAATGTGACAAGAACATCAAGCTGCAAGCTACAACTGTCATATTGAGGTAATTTCCTGACCCACATGCAGAATCACTCAGGAGACCAGTTAAAGGGAAGCAGGTTTATTTAAAATATGTGAAAAGATTCAGTGAAGGGGTCAAATCCTCGGAGGTCAGCTTGTTATTTACGGAATCCGCTTTGTCTACGGAGGAGAGAGACGAGTTAACAAGTTTGTATGGGAGCAGGTGCGGAAAATGACTGGAGGAGAGAGAAGAAATACTTGGCCGTGGTTGATAAGAGCCCGGGAAAGGAGTTAGGATTCAGTGCTGGTGGAAAACGAGGGTCCGAGAGCGAGTTCCGGTAGGGTTGTTTTCTTTGAGTGAGCAACACACTGGAGAGCGGGCAGACAGGTGAAGGAGACTAAGGACGGCACAAAGCTGCAACGGCAGCACGCAAATCTTCCTTTGCGACCAATCTGAAGGAAACACAAGATCATCAAAACAGCCTGAAACACAGGAATAAAATAATCCTGAGACAAAGATCATGAAGTGTTTTTATTAAAAAACAAACAAAAAAAAAAACACCAAAGCAAAATCACACAAAAACCCATTAATGCTCACAAACTGGCAGGGAATACCATCATAGACAATCATCCAGCAAAGAGTGATGATCCTGGTCTCCTTTTAAGCACCAGCCAACTTGATCAGGAGATTTGCTCCAGGTGTGCAGCAACCAGAGCTGACGAGACTCTCCAGCGGAGATCTTGTCTGAAACAGGAACTCACTCATACAAGAAACCAAACACCAGAATCCTAACAACACCTTCAATTTAGTTATATATAATGTTCCAAGACTCACTCCAGGTAATATGCCATTGCTATGAGAAATTAAGAAAGAAATCAAGAGGAGTGAAAAGTTGTGGTTCCAAGTTATGAGAAGGTCTTTGCTGAGGGCAACGCGGTCGCTCACAGGAGACTGGGGAAGTTAGAGGAGGTGAAAATAAACTCAATAGATCATATCGCCGGTGCATTGTCTTGTCTTCCATTGTGATAGGGCAAAATCACGTCAGGGATAAACACAGTATGAATTTTTAAGAGGTGCCTCTCCTTATTTTTATTCCATCGCACTCCACCTCAAGTCAAAATGACCTTCCGTAATCTTCAGAGCTGAATATTGCCATTTTCCCAAAACTTGAATATGAAAGAAGAATGTGAGACCCACCAGGGGAGTTGAAACGCAGGTGTTGAATATTACAGTATGTGCATACCATTAGCATATGGCAGTTTGAAGGATGTCGGCAAAAATATTAAAGAAGCACAAGTCTCCGCACCTTGTTCTGAATAGCAAAAGGCTACCCTGGTCGGGAGCAAATTGCAAACAAAAGGAAATGGACATAACACATATGTATGACTGTGAAACTGAGCAATGAATATTTCCCACAAATATAATAGGAAATTATCACCAGAGATCAGATTTTTCTTTGACCAGTTTTCAAAAGAAGTGAGGAAATAGTGCTTGCATCTAGCACCCAGATGAGCACAACAAATGAAATGTGAGAAACTGTATTATGCACAGGCTACATATACAAAGAGCCTAATTCCCAGAATAAAAACATACGTTGTTTTGTGTTTTTGTCTTTTTTTAAGTATAGCACAGAATTTTAGCAAGCACATGGGACATGCAACTCAAACATCACAACACATAAGGGAGATGCAGCTTTTTCTCTAATTTCCTAATCCTCTTCTAGATAAGCCGGACCTCACTCAGAAATGGGTCCATGTTGAGTCTACAACACCAGTTTAGACCTATACAATTGTTCTAAGTTAAGACTTCAGTTAGATTGAGCCATCGAATCTTTAGAAGTTCCTCATATCTCATATGAACAATAAAAAATGTAAGGATGACATGGCCTGTAAATCATGCAGAACTGCCAGAAGCCCGAAACCTAAACTCAAAGGCTTCTTTATTTGAAAAAGCCTTTGATATAAAAGCTTCTTCAAAGCTTTTATATAAGGGTATAAATTATCTATTTCCTCTCGTTTTCAGTATTCTGGTTACAATCTTAGCGTGTGGAAAATACTCTTTGTTTTAAAAGCGATTGCATATTTACATAATTGTACATTAGGCCTACAGGCGATTTGAAACAGCAAACATTTTCATTTAAAGCGGACAGTTGAGCTGACAGACTATCCTCTGACAATGAAACAACCCTGATTTCAACGTTGAGGCTCCTGTCTAATAGAGTCTAACAGAGCTCAATTAGAAAGGAGCCACAATTAGGTTGAAAGCAAATATTAACGTATTTGTTGAAAGACATACTAATGTTTTTTTTATGTTTCTGCTTGAAATTTGGCCCTTTTTCCCTCACAGAATTGTTCTGAGTCAGGTTTATATATACTGTACTATCTTTAACATCCAAATATAACGATGGTCCTTCTCACCAAAGACTTCAATGTTAGTTACATAAGACCACAGAGGACGTATTCAGCTTACCAGTAATACAGGACATTGCTCTAAAAACTATGGTCTTTGAAATTGAGTCAATTTGGAAACTTTTGGAGTACTGCTTTACCTTACCATGCTGATCAGTAGCTTACAAAGCCATGACATCATCATATGGGCTTTACTAAATAATTTAAAGACACATGACATTGGTGTCTGTGTTTGGGGAAAGTGACTAAAAAAAAATCTATTTAAAAAGTGCTCATTATGGCACTTACAAAATAGAAAAAAAGTTGGAAATCTTAGCTGACATGAAGCAGTATACGTTTAGTCTGGTTTCATGTCAGACAGTTTAGAATCTAAATCGTGTGACTGTGTTTCCTCATATTTCAATATATTTAGTTTTGCCTTGTGGAGACAATTTTGTATTCAAAAACCAGTAAAAAAATGTTAAAGAATAAAAGGACTGGTCTTTATTAGATAAAAAGTCATACTAGCAGTGGAAAGAAGAGAGAAGTTATTTATGCTTAAATGTCTGATGAGAAAAAAAACAACTTCAATGTGATTAATATATTATGATTACATGACAGCTTCACCTGAATAAATCATCTTTCCATATGCCCATTAGAACATACAGTTAGGTGTAAGAAAAAAAATGAAACAGAACTCATATCAGGCTACTGACTGTGCTCATTAGGCTGGTTATTGATCTTTTCTTTGACTTCCAGTTCAAGCGCTGACCCGCTCTGCAGTTTCTGAATATATGTTGTTAGAATGGTTTCAGAAATGAGGCTCCTGCACAGGCTGCTCCCATTTTCATCTCTGCCTCCAGCAATAAACAGTGTATGTACTTTGTTCCCTTGCATAGGCATTTTTGTTTTCATCTTCCACAACACACTTTTTTGTTGACAACATTTTTGTGAGCAATGAAATAGTTCTATTCTTCCTAGCTTACCTTTTTAAATATTTGTCTTAGTTCAAAAACAAACAAAAAATCTTAAAGCAACTGATTCATTTGTTAGGTTTGTGGTTGCGGATAAGAACCCAGACACAGACAGGAGCATTAGACAAACATAAAAATATAATAATAATAAAAAAAAAACAAAAAAAAAAAAAAAAAAAAAAAAAAAACTTAGAATTTGAAGAAGGCACGGATGAGGAACACGGGGAGAGTAACAAGCATGACAAACTGGGAGAGAAACGGGAATATCCAGCAGTGAGTAATCAGAACGAAGCAGTTTAAATACTGAAAGGCCTATTGGGAAGTGTGGGGCATAGAGTGCAGGTGGGAGCAATCAAGTGAATAATGAGGAACAGCTGAGACAAGAGGAAGGCAGAGGAGCTGAGGAAGGGAGACTAATTAACACAGAAGAGCTGAATTGAGAAGAAAAGAAAATCCATGAGGAAACATTAACAGATATATAACAGAAATAATTCTAAATAAACAAGAACACAAAAACAGATAAATTAACACACAAGGAATGAACTGAAATGGGATAAACAAGAAAACAAAAAAATTGATGATCATCAGAGACACAAAATAAACCAAAAAATGTAAACACCTGAGGACATAACTTAATTTTATTGCAAAGAAATATTCATACACTGGTAGGTATTTGCATGTCTTATCATATAATTTAAACTTCACTCAACAGGAGCAGGTTTTTCTTCTTCTGACCTTCCTTGGTTTTATTTTAACAATGCTTAGTGCAGTACAGTAGAAGAATTGGACCGTAAAGTAGATTTGAGGATCAATACTTATAGCAGCTGCACATTTTGGCAACCACTGGTCTAATCTATTTATTTTATTTATATTTAAGCCTAAAATTGCCAATAACCCTGTCAGATTTAGGTTTAAAATAGTAATTTAATTTTACCAACATGTTTCCTTCCCACTGGAAAAAAATGACACGTTGGAGTGGACCTGCCCAAGTGCAGACTTGAATGTGAGAGAATCTGTGGAGGGAGCAAAGGATTAGGATGATTATGTGGAAACCTTTAAACTTCAAAGATGTTGAACTCATCATCAAAGATAAATTGTTGGAATATCAGTGAAAACATAGTGACCTTCTGGTCAGGATTCTAAAATCATCTTAGGTTTTTCCTCAGTTTCAAAACATTTTACATTCCAATTGCCCTCACAACTTCGTTCTATTAATTGAACTGAGTTGGAGGAGGAATAAATCAAGATATTCAAAGAGAAAGTAGCATAATTTATAAAATGATACAACATGCCTTTGCAGCATGCGTTTTCACATATAAAAGTAGTACCATTTCATGGGGGTTCCATAAAAGTGTTTTTTGTGGGTGTATAGTTTGAACATTTACTTGTTATGTTCTTAAGTTTTTGTCATATTCAGGGTTCATTGTTATTAGATAGATGTTGCCTAATTAATTTTCCTTCATGCTTAATCAATCAATCTTCATATCACAATTACACAAAATAAAAGTAAAGTGCTTCATGAGTAAAATAAGCAGACAATAGTAAACACAAGAGCAATACAAAACACAATGTCACAGCATGAAATTAAGTCTAGTTCATTCTTATGTTTTGTTTATTTCAGAATTAATTGTGTACATTTGTGTTTTTTTCTTCCCCTTGAATCCCAGCTCAATTAATTCTGTGTCAATTAAGCCAGCTTCACACTGACTACGTTCCTTGTCTGCTCCGTCCTTCAACTACAAAATGTGACGTACGGCAATCCAAACTGGATATGTGTAGCTTCCAGAAAGCCACGTAGAATAGCTTCTATTCATGATGTAACGGAGAACGCACGGATGAAGGAGTATGTGTGAAGGAGGGTTGAGTCTTCCTCCTTCTGCTTCTCAGTTTGTGATAATTTACGCCGACTACAATCAACCTCATTCAGCCCACCTGTTCTCACCAATCAGCAGCTTTGTTTGTAATGGAGACAGCTGATGCCAATCTGCTGGTGCAGGATTCTGGTGTTTTTGTAAACAACAAAACAAGGTAATTGATGTACATGCCTCTCCCGCTTATAGAAACATACAATTACAATGGATTAAAACATACCTGTTTACTCTGCAGAGAGAGCAGATATCAGTGTGCTGTCCATCATATAATTCCTACAGGATAATTTATTTGGTGTGCTACCTTCACTGATAGCATTAAGGTTAAAACTACAGTAGCAATCATGATTATGCAGTAAAGTAGCATCTGTTTGTTTTTTTTTTAAATAAAAAATACATTTTAATCTGTTATCCGGTTTCTGTCAGATGGCTGCAGGTGTTGCTGGCTTTTAATGAGATCCTATTAGCTCAGGTGCAAACACCACAAACTGAGTAAACATGGAAACTTTCAATGAAGCTGTTGCCTCCATCTAGGGAGCTAAATTTTTTTATTCATGATATGGACTGACTAAAGATTATTTTTTTTAAATAAAGAATACTTCTATAATATAAATGCCTCTTTTTGTCAGCAGTGAATGTTGCAAGGATTTTTCTCGTAAACTCTGTTTCTGTAAGACAAAAGCAGTTAATTTGCTGTCCTCCAAGGGGAGGAGTTCTAGAAATATATATATATATATATATATATATATATATATATATATAGTTGAGTCAAAAATTTTAAATTGCAATCAACAGAAACTAGCAGCCCTCCGTTCACAGTAAAGCTATGCTGCTCCTTACACATTCTGACCATTTTCGGATGCATGGAAATTTGATTTGGGTCTCTGATTCCTAAAAGCAAAATTCTTATGATTTTTTTAACAGCCTGAGTGCTTGTTTCTTCTCACATTCTTTCTTTTTTGAGGAAGTCTTGGTGAAATTATGTGGCTAGAGCAACTGTTGTCTTGCATTAACTTCTCCCCGAGCCCTCATCTCCAGCCTGTGTGTCAGAGTCTTCCTTTTTTGAATGCAGCACCTTTCTTCTCAGAATGTATGTTGTAAAGATTTTATTTGTAAAGAAATTAAAGTTTAATGGCATATATTTTATGTCAGAATTTTAACAGTGCAGTCCTGGAGAACCCCTGACTTCTAGAATGAAGTTCAGAATCAGTTTCAGCATCTGTCATTGGCTACCTTCACACTGCAGGGAAATGCAACGAATATTTGTCTTTTTAACGTGTATTAAAAATGACTCAGCTGATCCCTTTTTTTTCATGGGTGAAATGTCACGATGGAGAAAAAGCAAACAAACTGTGAAAAAAATGCAGAGAGAAGTTTATTAAATGTCTAAATCATAGGTAAAATAACACAAAAGATTCCTGAAACCACGTTTCCTTCTAATTCTCCCATCTGCAAGGTCCTCCAGCAGTGCCAATGAATCCACCACGCAGCATTATACACAAGTGGATTTGAACTTTAGCAGCAATTAAGTTTCAGCAGTTTCGGCAAGTAATTGCTACACACCTTGTCACAATAATCCGTTAATGTGTAGTACACATCACCTTGATTATCATCGAGGAGAGGAATATGATGGTAGAAATCCCTGATAAAATATTGTGCTGCTAAGATTCAAGTTGGACATTTTTTATTCCTTTGAAAGGTCCTTATTTATTTGTCTCATTATGTCAATGCTCAGAACTGCTCTGTCTCACTGTTGCTCTGTGTTTTGTGGGTTTGGTTAGGAAAATCTTATTTATCCTCTAAAAAAAACAAATTGAACTTTATATCTGATAATATTAGGGAAGAGTCTTGTTGTCAGTGTACATCCTGTACAGCATGACTCTTACGTGCGCAGGGGAGCTATTGCCCATTCTAACTTTGTCTGATATTAAAATGCATTTGATCTGAAGGTGTTTAGGGGGATGACGGGAACAATAAATAACACATCCTAGATCTGAATGAATGTAATATTTGTATTAAAAACTTTGTCCTTTACATAGTTGAATGTGCTGACAACAAAAAACAAAAATTATCACCGGAAATCAAATTTAGTAACCCATGGAGGACTGGATTTGGAGACACACTCAAAATCAAAGTGGAAAAAATACACTATAGGCGGATTCAACATTAATGTAATGTCTTTAAAACAAGTCAAAATGAGGCTCAGTAGCATGTGTGGCCTCTACATGCCTGTATGACTCCCTACAACGCCTGGGGATGCTCCTGATGAGGTGACGGATGGCCTACGGTGGGATATCCTCCCAGACCTGGACTAATGCAGCCGCCAACTCCTGGAAAGTGTGTTCGTGGATGGAGCAATACAAGATGTCCCAGATGTGCTCAATTGGATTCAGGTCTGGGGAACGGACGGGGCTGTCCATAGAATCAATGCTTTCATCTTACAAGAACTGCTGACACACTCCCGCCACATTAGGTCTAGCATTGTCTTGCATCATGAGGAACCCAGGGCCAGCTGCACCATTATATGGTCTTACAATGGATCTGAGGATCTCATCTCTGTAATGGTTATCGCTGGCGGGCCCGAACTTCAGCCGGACACAGAGTTACATAAAAAGGGGTTTATTAAGAAAGCAAAAACAGACCTGGAGATGCAGGTGATACCAGCCTTGAGCCGATGTTGGTGGAGTAGTCAAGAACTGAAAAAAAACACGAAGGCCGAGCATGAGTGATGTGGTAAGAAATGAGATATGAAGTGAGATGAAATTAAATGACGATCTGGCAGCAAGTGGGTCAGTGAGGCAGGTATATCAAGGCTGGGGAACAGGTGAGGAGAGTTGAAACTAATTAGTGACAGGTAGAACTGGTCTGGGCAAATGAGTGGTGACTGAGAAGTGGACTGAGGGTTTTCTGACGCTGAGAGGTAACAGAGCTAAAACAAGTCCAGAAACAAACATAAACCTAAATCATGACACTTTGTACCTAACGGCAGTCAGACTACCTCTGGCGAGCACATGGAGGGCTGTGTGGCCCCAAAAAGAAATGCCACCCCACACCATTACTGACCCACTGCCAAACCGGTCATGATGGAGGATGTTGCAGGCAGCAGAATGTTCTCCACGGCGTCTCCAGACTCTGTCACATCTGTCATATGTGCTGAGTGTGAACCTGCTTTCATCGGTGAAGAGCACAAGGTTCCTGTGGCGAATTTGCTAATCTTTGTGTTCTCTGGCAAATGCCAAATGTCCTGCACAGTGTTGGGCTATAAGCATAACACCCACATGTGGACGTCAGACCCTCATACCACCCTCATGGAGTCTGTTTCTGGTCGTTTGAGCAGAGACATGCACATTTGTGGCCTGCTGGAGGTCATTTTGCAGAGCTCTGGCAATTCTCCTCTTGTTCCTCCTTGCATAAAGGCGGAGGTAGTGGTCCTGCTGCAGAATTGTTGCCCTCCTACGGCCTCCTCCACGTCTCATGATGTACGGGCCTGTCTCCTGGTAGTGCCTGCATGCTCTGGACACTGTGCTGACAGACATAGCAAACCTTCTTGCCACAGCTCGCGTTGATGTACCATCCTGGATGAGCTGCATTACCTGAGCCACTTGTGTGGGTTGTGGGTTGTGTGGGTTGAAGACTCTACCACTAGAGTGAAAGCACTGCCAGCATTCAAAAGTGACCAAAACATCAGCCAGAATGCAGAGGAACTGAGAAGTGGTCTGTGGTCACGCTATAAGTGGTCAGTATGGCTGGAAAAAGCGCTATAAAAGTTCAGTCCATTTACCATTTACATAACCACTCCTTTATTGGGGTTGTCTTGTTAATTGCCTGTAGTTTCCACCTGTTGTCTATTCCATTTGTACAACAGTATGTGAAATTTATTGTCAGTGTTGCTTCTTACGTGGAAAGTTTGATTGGCTTGGAAATACATTGTGTTGTTTAAACGTTCCCTTTACTTTTTGAGCAGAATGCATATATATATATATATATATATATATATATATTAGGGCTGGGCAAGTTAACGCGTTAATTTCGCGTTAACTCATTAGACTATTAACGGCGATATTTTCTTTATCGCGCGTTAACGCATGTTGGTCACATGCTTTTATTTTGTGAAGGTCTGTTGCTGCGGTGTAGGGGTTTGAATCAGAACAGTAGGTGGCGATAATGCGCCAATAACCTCGCTGTCAGCCCAGCCTCAGATTCAAAGAGGAAGAAAGGTGCTGGCCGGAAAAAAACACAGCTGACATGCGGAAGGCGGTGTTTCCCGCAGGTACCGCGAGCGAGCTTAGGCGAGGCGAGCATAGACATCATATACGTAGACGCGTCATAGGGCGCAGGTTCGCACGTCAACGTCACCGCCATTTTGTATGTGGTAGAAAAAAGTCGAGTTCTGTTATTGTGAACGTGAATCAGAAAAGATGCCTCACTCCTGTGCTGCAATAAATACACACACACACGCATATATATATATATATATATATATATATATATATATATATATATATATATATGTATGTATGTGTGTGTGTTTATGTGTTATGAATAATAGGATAAATGTGTTAAATCTAAACATTATGGTCTTCATTATTTCATAAACCCGTGTTTATGTGAACCTTTAGGAACAGACTTTTTGGGTGAGTATTAAAGAGGTAAAATTAATAATATGAGGAAAAAAAGTCCTAAAGTAAAAATAAATTAACAAACACAAAAGTGATAATGTTATGATAAAAACATCATATTATGAGAATTAAGGGGGAACATTTCCAGAATAATCACAGTTTGCAGAATTATTTCACTCCTGGAGTAATAGGGCCAGGTTAGATTATTTTAATTATTTTTATTCTTTAGGAGAATAAATTCAGGAGAATGAAGCTAAAGGGATACGAAAATAAACTTGTAATATTACAAAAAAGAAATACTACGAATACAAAGTATATTCAGAGATTAAAGTCCCTCTGATACTGTTTAAGTGACTGAGTAACTGCCGATTTGCCACATTTAAGATGGCGGACGCTCTGACGCATCGCAGCATAGGCAGAACCCGCCCAATGACGCGTCTACTCTTATATTATGTCTATGGAGGCGAGGCGGTGAGTTGGCTGCCGGAACAAGTTTTGTGCGGAGCGGAGCGGGGGGGGTCTGCATCGACGCCGTCGGTGAAGTCGCTTCTCGTTTCAAAGTATCCATGTATTTTTGCCTGTTTTCCCCCTGCCATTCACTATATGCGCGCGAGAAAGCAACAACAAAAAACCGCGTGTCAACGTCAAATAAACGCAAGCATATCGAGTTAGCAAGCATTTCAGTTTAAAGTTCTTCCAGCATGGAATATGACAGAAACAAGTTAGTTGGAACCACTGCCAAGTTAAACTTTGGTATTGAACATAAAATGGTAATGCTGCTCCCTGCTGTTACCTCAGAAATTGCCTGTTTTTGGTAGATTTTTTCCCCATAAAGAGAATTCCCTGTCAGTGGCAATAAGCTTTAATTTATTATTATTGCTATTTTTTGTTTTACATGTTTAAGTTGAGCTTTACACTAAATATGTGTTACTGATAAGTGCTACAAATGTTACAACACTTTTGTTCATATGGCAGCAGAACATTAAAATAAAAGTGCTCTTTACACTACTTTTGAATTCATTCTAGGAGTTTGTAAATACAATGCGATTAATCGCGATTAATCGCGATTAATCAGTGCGATTAATCGCGATTAAATATTTTAATCGTTGCCCAGCCCTAATATATATATATATATATATATATATATATATATATATATATATATATATATATATATATATATACACACACATACATACAGAGAGAGAGAGAGAGAGAGAGAGAGAGAATGTTCTTGTCACTCTGTCCTTTCGCTTTCTATAAGTTGTTTCGCCTCTTATCCTTTCTTACACTCACAAGGGAAAAGATCAATGACTAAATGTACCTAAAGTAGGTGTTCACTAAGAAGTAGTAGACACTAATTAAAATGACAGCTTGACTCCGTTTTGGCCTGCTGTCTGTGGGTCAAGCTCTTAAGAGTGGAACCTCCTTTCCCACAGTGGAAATGTAATTTCATGGTTTGTTAGATGCTAAACTCAAGGAGTAAACAGAGAGGTGATAGCGCTCATGTCTAATGGGGGCATACTCTGCCCACCACACTACTCCTGCAGTGGCCCTTCTAGTCCTTCAACGTGAGTCCCCTCTGGTTTGATGGCTTTTTGCCTGAGCTTTAAGAGTGTAAACACACAGGGTGGAGTGAACTTCCCCTGACAGCCACTCATACAAAGGACTATTCTGATTGAGTATGTTAGAGTTCTGTTTTTTTTTTTGTTTTTTTGTTTTTTGGATGACGGGAGAGTGGTGATTTTTGGTCTACATTTTTGCAGACAATATTAATATTTATTCTAGAAATTTGAAGGTATTTGAAGCTTTCATCAAAACAATTGCAGCTTACAGGATGACTGGATTTTGAGTCAAAAATAAGACAGTATTAAATTTTCATCATTAATGACACGTTTGCTTCACTATAATGAGTATACGAACACTTGAAGCACATGCCAGTTTTTGTAAATACAATGAGTATGCCTCTCCCTGTATCCCTGGTTTAATGACCAGAGCAAGGCAGACAGTGGTTTTACCTAAAGATCTGCTGCCCCTGTAAAAGATTCAGTGAGGGTGTGGAAATGGAGTGCGAGCAAAGAACAAATTCAGAGCCAATAATGAGTCTCTGAAGAAATCAAACATGAGAGAAAACACAGAAAAGAGCATGAAACATTTATCTGGGCTTCATCATGCAGACTTTCCATCAAAATTGGCAAATTAATCATCAAGAAGTTTATTTCTCTTATGTTAGACCATGTTTCCAAGCAGAGAGAAATGATTTAATAATTTACACTGTCAAGCTTTGTTGAAGCTTTGACTTTTTTTCTCTTAGGACAGGCTCACATGCATTCTATATGAGAACCTCAACGAGTCAAATAAAATATCTGTCAGAGCAAAACAACATGCCCTGTGAAATCAGATGGCAATGAAACCCTGGATGTGAAATGACATCTTTAACCACTGATTGGAAAATCCCTGTTATTGTTTGATTTCTATAGAGAAACCAAAAGAGGAAGCTTGACATTCAATAATCTGTAATAATAAAAATATACTCATTAAAGCATATTTCTTCAACATACTGATGTCTAACAATGAGAGGAAGAACTCTAACAGGGAGCACAATTAATAAGATATATTTTATACTATGAAATAGTACAACTGCAAACTAAAGAGGAATAAAACTAAATTGAATGAGAGGAAATCGTTGATAGAATAGATTGGGTGGATATAATATTGAATTTAATGAACTGATTTGTTCTTAAAATGCAGCTTAAACAATATATTGAAATAAACAGTTTAAAACATCACATTAGCTTTTTCCTCACTGACTGACATCATTAACCGACAGTCAGTTAGGATGAACAAAAATCATTTCCAGAAACTAAATGTCAAAATGTTTTGAATATTGTATTTATTTATTAGTTTATTTAAAAAGGGACATTACAAATTAATCAACATAGATACCATATGTAAATATGACATATTGTAGCCATTGGCTATTTTCCGTCTGTCCCTGAACAGGTTGGTGTTAAATTCTAATAAAAAATAAAAAATATTGCTTTAGGTTTGCTTCAAATTATTCAGAAGCCTGCTTGTGTTTCCTTAGTGTTTTACAGCATTGCCTCTAAATTTTGTGACTGAGGTCAAATATTTCTGTTATCCTTCCACAAGCTTTTCATAACAGCTTACTGGAGGTTTAGCCCAATCAGGTAGGTCATGTAACTTGTACACACCTGTACTAGACTTGAATTTGTTATCCATAAGCCCTTTTGTAATTTATTTGACAGTATGATTTGGGTCATTTTCAACTTGAAGCTGTAACTTTTTGGCATCTTGAAATATAACTTGGATTTTTCCACATGATGTCCTCCCCTTATGATGCCATCCATTTTCTAAAGGGTAGCCTTCCCTTCTGCAGCAAAACACCTGAACAACAATATTTGAAAATTGAGATGGTGTTCTCAGGCTTTCAAGCTAACCATTTTTTTCCCATCAAATTTAAAATTAGACATCATGATCAAATACTGCAGTTTTAGTTTAGACCACAGTCCATCTCTCCCCAAAAAAACCCAAAAGTTTTCAAATGACCCTGTATGCATTTTAAAACTGTAATATGGCTTTTAAAGTTGCTTCTGGGCTAAATCTTTCTTCCTTCAGCCCATTTCAATACAGGACTCATTTTACTGTGGGAAATCACTTATTTTTTACTAGCTTAAACCACCATTTCACAGTCTTGTTTGTTCTCTATTTTATATGCAGACTTCAAACCAAGTCCATCTTAACAGAGTATCCAGAGCGATACCATGCTTATTTGCATCAATCCCACCATATCTTCCTCTCTTGTATAAAATGCACATGGACATATTTACAAAGAAAAACACATCTTTTTCTTCCTTTCTTGGATATGTAACCAAAGTCAAAATCCTCGTATGCACTAACTTGGCAATTAAATCTGATTCTGATCTCTGAGACACATAATCTGTCTCCTTCTGAACAAAATGATGCATGAATATTCAGATAATATTTATGCTATCTACATTCAAAGACCAGGAAAGGGACAGTGTAACTTCTCAAAATTGTATTTGAGTTGGAACCTTGATTTTGTGCTCCCAGACATACCCAGACATGTTATGTTATCTTTGTATGAGAGACTTTTAATCTCAATAGAGGTTTTACCAGATTAAATAAAGGTCAAATGAAGTACTAGCATATAATTGTTGGACCAGATTAAATTATCACTTTCCTCTGAAAACTATACCTAAAAATGAACCAGGCTAATGGAGGTCAGCATTTTTTTTATTTAAAAAGAGACTGTGCATATTAATGAACATTTAAATGTAAATATGCCAGAATTAGCCCGAAGGCTACTTTACATCTGTAGTCCCTGCCAAGTCAATAAGCAAAAAGCAAATCTTTTCCTGATTTCTTTGCTGATTTCTTCAGATTTTCCCATGATGTAAGAAAGCTCTGTGTTTGTGGTGGGCCTTAAGATACATTCACTGACATGTCTCCGTTTTGCTAAATTGTAAAAATAACTTATAATACTTAAGTATCATAACCTTTCAAAACCTCAAAATAGCTAAGGGCTGTCAGGTCTCTGTACGACCGGTGTCAGAGTCTGTTCCGCATTGCCGGCAGTAAGTCGGACTCGTTTCCAGTGAGAGTTGGACTCCGCCAAGGTTGCCCTTTGTCACCGATTCTGTTCATAACTTTTATGGACAGAATTTCTAGGCGCAGCCAAGGTGTTGAGGGGATCCGTTGTGGTGGCCTTAGGATTGCGTCTCTGCTATTCGCGGATGACGTGGTCCTATTGGCTTCATCAGGGCGTGATCTTCAGCTCTCACTAGAGCGGTACGCAGCCGAGTGCGAAGCGGCCGGGATGAAAATCAGTGCCTCCAAATCCGAGACCATGGTCTTGAACCAGAAAAGGTTCAAGACCATGAGTGCCTCCTCCGGGTTGGGGAGGATGTGCTGCCCCTAGTGGAGGAGTTCAAGTATCTTGGGGTCTTGTTCACGAATGAGGGGAAGATGGAGCGGGAGATCGACAGGCGGATTGGTGCAGCGTCTGCTGTGAAGGGGGCGCTGTACCGATCCGTTGTGGTGAAGAGAGAGCTGAGCCAAAAGGCGAAGCTCTCGATTTACCGGTCGATCTACGTTCCTACCCTCATCTATGGTCACGAGCTTTGGGTCGTGACCGAAAGAACAAGATCCCGGATACAAGCGGCTGAAATTAGTTTTCTCTGTAGTGTGTCTGGGCTCTCCCTTAGAGATAGGGTGAGGAGCTCAGTCATCCGGGGAGGACTCAGAGTAGAGCCGCTGCTCCTCCATGTCGAGAGGAGCCAGTTGAGGTGGCTCGGGCATCTGGTCAGGATGCCTCCTGGACGCCTCCCTGGTGAGGTGTTCCGGGCACGTCCCAACAGGAGGAGACCCAGAGGGAAGACCCAGGACACGCTGGACGGACTATGTCTCCCGGCTGGCCTGGGAACGCCTTGGGATTCCTCCGGAGGAGCTGGCCCAAGTGGCCTGGGAGAGGGACGTCTGGGCTTCCCTACTGAAGCTGCTACCCCCGCGACCCGACCCCGGATAAGCGGAAGACAACGGACGGACGGACGGACGGACGGAACCTTTCAAAACCATGAAATCATCGTTCATACTTTACCAAATTGTTAACAGCTGTTGTAATCTTAGTGCAAGCTAAAATTTTAATTTAAAAAAACCTCTAAGAACATCTTTCACTTTATTTGGGCATTTATCAATTGCAGATAGTTTTGGTAACCCTAAATGACCTAAAAAAAAAAAGAAAGAGCTAGTCTAACTTAATATTAGATGGTGCTAAAATTTTTATTTTGATGCAATTTAAGTAAAAATATTGGTGACAAACAAATATTTTTGTTTCTCCTCCCTTCACATGTGTGGGTTCTCTTCGTTTTCTCTGGGTATTTCGGCTTCCCCCCCGCAGTCCAAAAGATGCCTTTCGGGTTACTTTGCCTCTCTAATTAACAATATGTTAATGTACATTTGATTTTTAATAGTGAGAAGAAGCTGGACATAACTTCAGTGTGAATCTTGTGCCAAAACAAAAAAAACAAAAGGAAACTATCTGGAATATTACCCGTACTGACCTATTTAAAATAAATAAACCAAATGACAATAACTTACCTAGGATCAAAATAAAAGGCAGTCCACCCATACAAATTCCTCAGTGTAAGATCCAGATGTAAAGGTGTTTAGAGAAGCACTCCACAGGGAGATGGTGTGGCTGGTCGGGATGAGCAGAAGGAGAATGATGACCAGTCATCTTAAACCTCATCCCCTTTCGTCCACCTTCTGGGTCCACCAATCATGATGAGGCACCTGCTCACTCAGGTTTACATATTAGAAAAACAACACCTTATGACAGCAGCCATAACACTTGTATGTCCCTGTGTTTTCTTGTAATGGGCTGGCGAGCTGTCCAGGAAGTATCCCGCCTCTCACACAATGTCTGCTGGTGATGGGTACCAGCCCCCTGCGACCCTATGGGACAAGCGGGTAGATGAACAAGTTTTTTTCTTTTTCTTTTTTGTTGACTGCTGCTTGTTGGTAGGGTTAAATATTGAAATACAATACAATTTTTATTGCAGTCAGAGAAGCTTTTTCATCCAGCATCCATTTTTTATGCAAAAATGAACTGACTACAGCACCTAGCTTGCTTGATCTTCCATGACCGGAATGAAAATAGCTGGAGGGTATTGTTCCTGTCGGGATTTGTTAGGGTAACCATGGATTTTGAACCCATGTTTTCTTTTCAGCCTGTCAAGGATTTTATTTTTTGTTAGTTTTTTTTGTGATTTTTTTTTTTTAACAGATTGTATGCTTCTGTGCACAGCTTGCCTGTTTTGCAGACATCACATTCGTTCTTTTTCTTTTTCTTGGAGGAACGTGAAGTTTCTTCATCCCAATTTCACATCATCGTATCCTGTGTGCAAGCTCCTGTGTTTATATTTGGGTTAGCAGCATTTTAGATTTTTGTTCAAGGATCTCCTGGATTTGCAGTCAAGATTTGGGTCCTTAACTGAGGATAAAATATATCTCTGAACTCAAAATGTGGCACGAAATGGTCAAAAATCATCTGAAGACTTGAATTGCTGCTACTGAAAATGTTATTTTTAATCAGAGGGAAAAATAAAGGATACAAGAAGGTATGTTTTATTGTTCTTTTATTGTACTCTTATCTTTCTGCCTTACTCTCCATGCTGCAACTCTTGACTCTAAGGAAACTATGACCCTGGAAGTGAGGAGAACTGGGATAGATCCGGCAGCACAAATGAACACGCTGACATTAATTTTGCCCAGGCAATCCTCACAATAATCTGACGAGACAGCTGTTTAATTGCGCTAACCTTGGGCTTGCTGCGCTTGCCTGTCTGACCATTTTCTTTCCTCAATGAATACCAAGAAGTCATCTTAACCACATAAGAACAGGGGGAAAAAAGCGATTGAAGGGAAGTCTCAGTGGTTAGAGTTTTCATTCATCATTGTTTATTTTCTTTTGCCTACTTTTATTTTTAGATGTTTTGATCCTTTGTTTTTGTGTTTCTTTTGTGTCTCTGATTTCATAATTTCCATTTTGGTTTTGTTTTCTAAAGTGTTGCTATTTTAGTTCATTCCTTTTCTAGTGTATTCTTGCCATTCTCCACCCTGCCTCAGTGTTTGCGCTGCTGATTTATCAACCGTTCACTGACAGAACCTTCCGTTCTACTGCCATGACCTCCATTTCTTCATTAGTCTGCCTGATTCTCTGTCTGCTGTATGCTGTGTTCTCTTTGTACCTTACCACTTGTAAGTTTTCTTTTAATTACATTTTTTTTAAGTATTCTGTTACCAGTCCATATCTGCTCCTGGATCCTTCTCTAATCACATGACAGACGTACATCTAGAAAAAAAAAATAAAAATCAAGCAGCATATCAATGAACATGAACAGTGACAATTGTAAATGTAATTTAACTATGGAAAAAAAGAAAATAATGTGCCCACTTTCAGTCAGATGGAGCTTGCTCGACATTTTAGTGCAAAAGCTGAAGATCAGTTGTATGCCCTGAAGATAAACGGTGTACAGTAAAAGAGGTCATGCAAAGCAAAAAAAGGTTGTTGGGTCAGAGTATCAACCTTTTTTTTTTTTACTTGACAGAATGGATGACCTACAGTTCGCAACTATTCACACAAAAAGCGCACAGTAAAATAGAAAATCATCATCCTGGATACATTTTTCTTTTAGACATACTGTTGCCTACAAGGTCAAATTGTTCCCAGATACTAAAGGTTTGCACAAGATAAGTTAATTTGCTCGTCAGTAGGTGGTAAACACAAAGTTCAGCAATTTCATTGCACCTCACAATACCATTAACAATTTAAAATTGTGGTTAAAAAGATGCTTGCTTGAATCCTGAATAAATAGAAGGTTTCCTTCAAACAAGCAAACACCAGACTACTTTGACTCTTTTTGTACGTTTGTCCATCAGAATATTGTTACTATGTCATACAGTTCTGTGAAAAAGTATTTCATTTTCAGTTTTTACCCTTTTTGTCACACTTGCAACTTTCAGATCATCAATCAGATTAAAATATCAGATAAGGATAAAGTAAATACAAAAATCCCTTTTGCAAATCATGATATCAGTGAATAAGAGAAAAAGGCATAAAAAATTGACGTCATTGGTGCATCATGGATTACTGTTCTTTGAAAGCTGAGTTAAATTTTCCCAGCCACATTTGCTCTGACTGGAAACACAAAGTGTGTAAAACAATCACAAAAATGAACATATGAAGTACTAGTCTATATATAAAACATTCATATAGTAATTCAAATACATCTATAAGATCTATAACCAAACTTCTGTTTTGCACAGTCAAGCAATGTATTCTAGCCAGTAGGAATTTTTAGTGAGCAATAATGTTACTTTAATAACATTAGCCTTCTTGAGTGGACATAGAAAAAAAGTACAACAATATTCATTGCCAAAAAATAAATAAAAACACAGGAACATAACATCTTGAAAATCTGGGGTCATGTATAAACCAGGCAGGGATAGTTTTTTATTGCAGTTTTGCAAATTGGGGAGTGAGTGTCGCTGCAGGGGTTAGCTTGGCTGCTTGTGAATAATTGTCGCTGACAGGTAATAACAGTGACTGGAGATCATTGGGTGGACTGGCTGTGGGTGTCTGGGAGGGTTGCATTTGTAAGTTAGCAGTGAGTGGAGCTACAGTATATGTCGTAAGTTAGGGAGCAGACTGCAGAGGAGCGTTGGGGAGGAGAAAATGAGGGCCAGAGCTGAGCAGGAATAAAAGGTTGAATCTGGGCTAGTTGGAGAGGTTGCATACACAAAAAATGCAACAAACCAGGAGCTCAGGGAGCCGACGCATTATTCTGGAGGTCAAAAGCACAAGGACAGATTTAACTAACTGGCATTTCTACAAAGTAAATGAACTGAATAATCTTTCACAAAGGAGAGCTGAGTTGTGGTTTGTATGCAGACTTTACGAACGGGCCCCTCTTGTTTGTGCAAATTCATTTGTTGCAGAGATAGGAACAGAATTTCTCCCTCCAGACACATGCACACACACGCACACACACATACACACATTGAAAAAAACAACACAGGGGTTCAAACAAGGGTCCTAGAATAAGAATGCACATGGGAAGAGAGACCAGAAGAAACTGTAGGAATGTAAATAAAGCACAGCGAAGGCCACAGCAGAAAATAGGCTCTGTTGGAGTTATTATATCTGTCGATCACCTGAATTACGCGTTAGCAATGCAGGGCAGAGCAGTTCATCTTGAACAGTATTGCAAATGCAGTCACAATGGCCTTGTGCTCATGTCCACATGAGCTTAAATACCAGGTACATCTAAAAAAATTAGAATAGCATGAAAAACTCTATGTTTTTTGTCTGTCTTTTTCCCCTCGTTCAGAAATTCCTTGAGGTCACTGATGAGCCAGGGGTTGTTGTTGGGGAAGCATCTCACTGCTCTGGTGGGGAGGGTGTTGTCCACACAGAAGTTTATATAGTCAGTCACACTCTCACTCATGGCATTGATGTCCTCTCTATGTGGCTGGCACAGTGCATCCCAGTCTGTGTTCTCAAAACAACCCTTAAGGGCTTTCTGTGACCATTTTCTCACAGTTCTCTTCAGTACAGGTTGCCGTTGAAAAAAAGGCCTATATTCTGAGCACAGAAAAATCAACTTGAACCAATTTGCCAAGAGGAGGTCTTGCCTTAGATATGTAGAGAGTCTTTGCCATTTGTATAAAACAAATCTAGAGTTTTTTTTCTCTATTAGAGCAGTTGACAAACTGTTGAAAGGTTGGAAATGTAGTAAAAGAAAAAGCATCTTTAGTGTAGAAATGTTATTACCTGACTCCGCCAGATAGATTTGCTCCGCATATCCATCTGGAAACCTTCCGTTGAAGTAATTTTGGGAAGGGGCGAAAATACTGGTTAGCTGATTGGCCTATGTTGGTGATAGACGGGCCAAATGAACCAATCAGATTCGTCGTCGCTCTGTTACGAGCGACGACGAAAACACAACCACAAGCCAAGCTACTCTTGCTGCTGCAGGTAAAGGCTCGTTAGCTCAGCAGAGAAATACTCTGTAATTCCGATAAAACTTGCTCGATAGCCACGCTAACGCTAGTTTCATCGGCTGAAGCCGCCATGTTGTTTAGACTGAACTGACGCGCTTCCCGTTGCGTCACACCTCAACCCGCCTCAAAGCCAACGCTGATTGGACGTTCGTTTGGTGAACGGCTCCAAATTTTCTTCAACGGAGAGTATCCAGACTGATCTGCGAGTGAAACCTTGAAAGCTCGCGAGATCAGGATGGTCTCACGAGGCTAGAAATGTTATGCTGAAGACTGCTGACTTGGCAGATGTTCAGAAGACACTCATTGACACCCTCCACAAGCAGGACAAACCATAAAAGGTAACTGCAAAAAAATCTGGAAAGGCAAGGAGAGAAAGAACTGGACAAGATCTCATTCACCCAAGGTGCTGTTTTCCGGCGAAAGTAAAGTTTGCGTTTGAAATGGAAATCAAGGTCACCAAGATCTGGAAGAAGAATGGAGAGGCACTGACCTGACAACAGCCAAGTGCATGTCTCGCTCCGCCTAGCTCCACTCACATACATCTGGGACACCGCCATAGGAATTGCCTTTATTGAAGGCTGGGGCTTATCTTTATCGACGTGCTATTTCAACCACTCACACCGAAGCTAACCCGTGACGCTGATGAGAGCGACGCAGGGAAAAAAAAAATTTTTTTTTTATGTGTTTGCGGCTCTAGTGGCACGTGTTTTATTGACAGTGAGCTGACAGGAAGAGGGGGGGGGGCAGGCGGCAAAGCGCTGCGGGTCGGAGTCGATCCCGGGCGGACCGCGTTGAGGACTAAAGGCATCCTAATATGGTTCGCGCTAACGGTTAGCGGCTAACCGCTCGTTAGCGGCTAACCGCTTGCCAAATCCGGTCGGGAGAAGGGCGAAAACATGGTTTCCACCAACAAAAGCCTTCAGAGGCGTTCTCTGATGTTCTTTTAATGAAACAATATCAGATAGATTGGACAACACAGAAGAAATAGCAGCATCAATGTTAACGCTTGCTTCCTCGATGCGAGCTGCCATTGCTGTCTAAATAAAAACAGTCTCACGGTCGCTTCTCCGCTACATCACATTCAGGAAACACCCGCCCTGCGTCCTGATTGGCCAGACCATAAATTTGGTTGGGGAAATCACTTTCAATGAGCGATGTCCCAGATGTATGTGAGTGGAGCTAGGCGGAGCGAGACATGCATCTGGCTGTTGTCAGGTTAGAGAGGCACAGCATCCACGTTGCTTGAAGTCTATTGTGACAATTCCACGGTCAGTGATGACTTGCGGTGCAATTTCATCTGCTGATGTTGGCGCACTGTATTTTGTGAAGTCCACAGTCAACACAGCCATCCTGCAGGAGATTCTAGAGCACTTCATGCTTCTCTCTGCTGACAAGCTGCTGATTTAATTTTCCAGCAGGACCTTCCCACACTGCCAATGGTACCAAAGCTTGTTCAGTGATCATGGTGTTGCTGTTCTTGATTGGCCAGCAAATACTCTTGACCTGAACCCCATAGAAAATCTCTGTGGTTCTCAAGAGGACGATGAGAGAAATCAGACCCAACAATGCAGATGACCTGCAGGTCTCTATTAAAGCAACCTGGGCTTCCATCACTCCTTAGCGCTGCCACAGTTTGATTGCCTCTATGCTGCATTGATGCAGTAATGGAACCCAGCCAAATATTGAATCCATGTAAATTAACATTCAGAACCTTGAGATTTATGTTTAAAATATCCTTTCTATTATTCTTATGTAATATTCTAATTATGTGAGGTAGCCTACACAATGTTGGGTATTGATTATCTCGAAGAGCGCATCATGGAAATTGCAAGAAAGAAAGGTTTGAAATATTTCACTTGGTGTAATTAATCCATATAGTACATGAGTTTCTTGAAATGTGACAAAAAATATTTTTTGAGATGGACCTGTAGTTTTAAAAAAGTGGTTAAACTTTTTTTTTCGCTTTCATTATTCAGTTTGTTGTTGTTTTTTGTGCATATTTTAAATATCTGCCACTTTATTTTTCTCTAAACAATGTGCAACTTATTTCCTTGAAATATCTAATTTGACATCCATACCAGTCTTCCTTTTCCTTATTTATGCTGTATAAATTGGGCTGGAGCTGTTCTTTTCACAACTCTTCTCTACTAACCAAGATTCTCTCAGGCGCACATAATTTATCTCTAATTATATTGTGACAAGGAAAACATGTGTTTAAAAGTAAACAGAATCCCAGCTTTGACAAATGAGTGCACTTCAGAGTTTTCAAAAGTGAGATGTGGAGCGAACTTTACCACTGATTCTGAATCAGAACAGACCCAGTGCTGTCTAATTAGCTCATTATGTCATTAATGCTAAAATATGCAACATTAAAACGTGAACCTTCATTGCGACAGAAAAACTCACCAAGAGTAGAAATATGTCATATTAAAGACTATACATTTTGTCCCTTTTTATGGAACATTGCGGATCAAACCCGTTGTTTATAGGTTATATAGCACAGATGGCATGGATTGGTGCAGGCCAGAAAGTTGAATAGCTATCTTGTTTCTCCTTTTATAAATTAATCTAAATTCCTGGTAACTAGTGTGATTTAATGCTTAAGCATAAGATATGTAAATCTTCCTCATCGGGTGATTTCTCAAGGCTTCAACAAGTTATGTGCCCCAAGAACCTTTTGGGGTCTGGTAATTTGCAGCTTAACTTATTCATAACAGGCAGCAGAAATACACAATCTAAAGCAATAAAAACAGAGTAATGCCTAATGTAAATATCATTCAGTACTAATAGCAAACAGGTAAAACAGCGGCAGCTGTTCAAATGCACGTACATGTACACACACATGCACATGTACGGTCTGGCCCAGCTATGTAAACAAGACACTGGAAAACAACGCAGAGAGCAGCGGTGTGACGTCATACCATAGTCCACTTGAAATATTACCTTTAGTTATTCATTTGATAATGATTTAGTTCTTTCTATCTAAAATATTAAAATTTAGCTTATTGCTCTTTTAATGAAACCCTGAGGTTTGGGGAACAATATTAATATTAAGAGTAATATTAACGCTTTTAAATATGTAACTGTCCAGTGAAGATCTGTAATCTGTGGACATTATTATTATTATTATTATTTAGCATGAACAGGCCTCCAAATTATAATGCTGAGTTTTTTTTTGATGAATTCTCTAAGCTGCTATGTGTTGTCTGCATCAATTTTTAATTTGCATTCCTGTTTTTGGGTGATTTTAACATTGATATTGATAATGTTGATGACAGATATATTCTAGAGCTCTTGGGTAAGGTCTTATACCTGAAATTAAATCACTTTTGAAAATAAAAAGGTTTGTAATGCTGAGTTTCATCCAAAAAATCTGGTTTAGCTTTGTGAAAGTGCAACATCACAGAACACATTCATTGCTTTATTCCCAAAGGATGAACAGATCAATCTAAGTGAATGGTTTGCCAGCATAGTGCAATGCAGTTATACATTCATGAGTTCAATAATGGTTGTTCGAATATGACAAGTTGCTTAAGTATAATGGCTCTGGAGAGCAAGTATATACGGGTTTTAATGAGGAAATATTTAGAACTTTGTTTGCTGTATCTACAAACAAAGGGGATGAGACAATATAAAACCAAGTGAGTCAAATGTGGAAAGAAGAGCAGCTGCATCACAACATCCAACTTTAGGAGGAAAATTGTCCATTTTTGTTTGTACCTATTCTCTTTGTCTGCAAGCTGAGCTTATTTGACAGCTTTGATGGTGAGGCAAAAACTGGCAAATGGAAAACATTAACTTGAAGATAAGGAACAAAGATTAAGAAAATGAAAGAAACAAACACAAATGGGTGTGAGTGCAGCTGGCATGGAAAAACTGACTGTTAATATGCTATAAAATGGCAGATCGAACTGCGGCTCTACCTCCAAGGCAATAATCACCATGCAGACAAAGACACGGCTCCTTCTCACAGCATAAACTGTGTCGAAGAGAACTTATCATCTCAGTTGAGATTCCCTCTCATTTGGACATGTGTTGGACCCGGTGGTCAACATTTCACTGGACAAAGCCGGAAACCACTTTTACCTGTTGCCGTTGGATTCACAATGGAGGTCCTGCGCATCAACCTCTAATTGGGTTGATGCACATAACCGAGCAGAAACGAAGTCCCCCCCACCCCCTTTCTGTTGGTAGACAAGGTGAGATCTTTCCGGCTTTGGCCAAGCAGGTCACAAAGAAGACTCCTGCGACGCATCCCCCCACAGATCTCCACCCCTGAAGAAGGCGACACGTGAATCTACAGTCCAGAAGATCCACAAGGGAAGTAATCATTTAAATTCTTATATAGAAATTGATACTTGCCTGGACAGAAGTTACTTAGAAGTAGGTTTTATTGTCAATGTTTTTTTGGATTGTCTTTTGAATGTTTACATGCTGTGATAAGCTGCTGTGTTTTCTTTAATTTGGTTGCTGAAAGACCACTGCACCGGCAGTTGGTTATTATTGTGGATTTTATCAGTATGAGCCACACTATCGGCTCCAGGGTTATTATTATTATTAAGCTCCAATTTCTTTTCCTTCTCTCCCTTCTCTCTATTTTCGCTGCTTCTTTGAATTTCACAAAGATTTTGTTTGAAGCTCATTCGTTGGGTCAGCTAGTAGCCATTTTCTCGAGTTAGCCACCCCTCTGTAGTACCAGGTGTTTGTGGCACTTAACGGCAGCTAATGGTTACCTCAGTGCATTGAAGCTGACTGTAGCTAAACAGGGCCAGGCCTGTGTTTTGAAGAACATTACTCCAAGTATTAGCCAGATCCATCTCAATGCTGTTTCACAACTTGTGCTGCTATTTTAATTGTGGATATTCAATGCTTAATTAAGTGAAGCTTATTTAAGTTAATACATTACCTAACTTAACTTATAAGACTACTATATTCAAGTTTCATCACTTTGCTGTTTTGCTTTGTTGCTTATTTTCTTCTTTTATGCTGTGTTGTTTTGATTATATAGAGTGTTCAAGTAGTATTAGTATTAAACAGAATAATTGCTGTAACAAGGAGTTATTGGTTTAATAAGTTTTAAATGGTTTAATCGTCTGCGATAGATTGTTGACCTGTCCATGGTGTACCCCATCTCTCGCCTATTGACAGCTGGAGATAAGCACCAGCACCACTCGTGAACCCATACGGGATAGACGTGGTAGAAAATGGATGGATGGATGGATGGATGGATGGATGGATGGTTCAATCGTGGTCGTCTGTGTTTGTTTTAATCAGTGATTAAATCATCTGTAAGAGTTTACGAATCATCCCACAAATATACACAAGAGACAGTTTTCCTTTGCTTGTTTTTAATGATTTGTTCCAATCGCAATTATAAATTAAGGTTATTAACATTTACTGGTAGCTGATCCTACTTGGCTTCACAACTGGTTAAACATCCATCTTTCATGGTAAATAAGGTTACTAATTGTTAATTAATAAACCCAATTGTTGGTTATAATCATTAAAGGTTGGTAGCCTTTAATCATAACCATTTGGAAAAATGTTTTGTTGTTGCTTGCCTTTGACTAGAATTGCATATTATTAATCATAATATCCAATCATTATTATTATTATTAAATATATTAATAATCGAATAGGTTAAATTGCACAACACTGTATTAAAACTGAAGGAGCTCTTTAAGTGAAGAAACAAATCTATAACAAATAAAACTGCCTATTGTCTTTCAGCTGATGGAAACTCCTTATGACAATGAAAATGAAATGTGCAAAATAAAACTTATGATCAAGCAGTAGGGCCAAGAAATTACACGAATCTCAACATTTTAATTATGTACAATAATTATCATGAGGCATTCCATTTTCACCTCAATATCATCAAGAGAGAACCCAAAGTCAACAGGAAATCACTTAAACTATGAATGAAAACCAGGAAATAAGGTTCGAAACAATGCTAGAAATAATAACAAAACGACTTAACAGTACCTCTTATCTAAAAACATTTCAGATAGTAGTGTAGATCTGTTGACGTGTCTTGTATTTATAAAAGCATTTTGAGAATGGAGTTAAAAGAACCACTTACAGGTTGTCAGAAGTGTCTCTAACACATCACTTGTGAGCTGCCTGTAGCTCACAGAGGGGGAACAACAAAATAAGAGGTCAATATAATAAAGCTAATATGATTTATCACTTGGTGATACTGGTCCAAATTTCGATCCAATGATAATCATTGAATTCCCCTCCCACCCATACGGTCAAACAATTATTTTTGAGCTAGCTGTCAATCCCACATTTATCTGTACTGGTTGGATGTCTGGAGCAGAGGGCGGAGCAGCCTGAACAAGAATGTAGCTGATAGGAAATGTTGCTGCTGGAAAGTTTAGTCATGCTGAATGACTAAACATAGATAGAATGGGTATTACAATGCTGTCCTTCATTGCTCTGTGAGATTAGGATTTTCATTATAGGGAGAGAACAACATTACTGTGTGGTGCTAAATGTCTGTTGGATCTAGGATTCCTTGGTAATAAAGATTAATAGCCGAGATTTCAGCACTTTCCCGTAGTTGGAAAGATGGCGTAAAGCCATTCAGTGGCAAAACAGTTGGAACATGGATATTGTGATCTGTTGTCCAAGCTGGGGGAGAAGGTCTCAAACAGATTCTGTGACCTTGAAAAATGGGAACCCTATGGGACATTTCTAGGTAATCCCTTCCTGGATGTGGACATCAGTGAGTTGTCAGAACCTTTCTGCACTGATACTGCAGTAATGGAGGTCATGAACCTCGATGAACTCCCAACAGCATTCACATTTGCTGGGGTTTAGTAGAGCCAGACAGTTATAAAAGTCCTCACAAGGTTGCTCTGTAAACATCTGCTTTGATTGGGTTGGAGTATACGTGTGAATCTGCCTTTTCTGGTATGAATGTCATGAAATCAAAGTACAGAAATAGACTGAGATATGAGCATTTAAACGACTCCAGGATGAACCTTAGGAATCAAGAATCAAGATGCTTTGTCGTCATTATGTGTTACTATAATTACATTTTTGGTAAGACAGACACTGGCTCAGAAGGCACATAGTTACACTTAACATGCAAACACAATAAGACATTATGATCCTTTTTTAAAAGTTGATTGCAATGGCCAACCACATCACTCTCTGGGGGGACTTTGGGACTACATGGATTAAGCCATAGACCTGCATGCAGGAGTGTATCCCCTGTCTTCTCCCTAACAGAAACTATTCAACACATTTAACTGCAAACAAGTTACAATGTGTAAAAGTGTGGAAACATTTTAATATGAATTAGGAAAAGGTAAAATCATCCAGGAATACAGCATGCATATGTGTATAAATGTTCTTTGATTATATTACATTTTAAGTTGTGGTAAATTAAAAATTATCCAGGAATGGAACATATGCAGTATTTGTAAGTACATTTTGCTTTTTAAGTGAATTTGTATACATGAATGTTCCCTTTTAATGTTTAACATTGTAAATTTTTTATTTAAAGGTGATTACTCTCCATCATTTATATTGTGGTAACATTCTTCAATTTGCTATATCTAGAAAAAGCATAATACCTTGTTCTAAAGGAGAATTAGTTTTGTGATTAGTTGAGGCAGCACTTGCTCCACACATGCATGTTCACACATTATGCAGTGTATCAAACATAACCTAAATTGATTTAAGTTGCAAAGGAGACATGAATGGGTTTATGAGAACAGAACCTAGATGTTAAAAGGAGCTATAAGTAAGATATTTACTGTAAAATCAACCTAAATCATTCTCATTTGTCACTTGAGATGGAAGCAACATTCCCTATAAACAATGGGTCCTCTCCCTCAACAAAGCCTTAGTCACATTGTTCTCCTTTCAAACCTAGAGGTATGGACCCAAAATACTTCAGTTCCGGACCGTGTAGCTCGTGTTTACTTCCTGGTTTTTCAGCCAATCATATGAGATTTCCCAGGGTTTACTAAACACAGCGCAGCATTTGGTATTTTATCTTGGCAAAAAAGCAGCAGCCTGGTAACATGTCAGCCAGTAAGAGAAGTGGACCAGAAATAGAACATCATATTCCTGTCCTGTGTAAGTAAAAATTTACAACAGCTACACACGGTTAAAAAAAACGGCACATCCGATTGTTGTGATTGGCAAGCTGTTGTACTGATTTGAGCCAGAAGTGTTAGTATTGGTTATAGCTCCTTTAAACTCAGATTTTGCTATATCAGCTAAAGGGATGGACCTAAACATTTACCAGTTAATTATCTGACTGAAATGGGTTTTATTATGTTGAAGTAATTAGCAGTTGATAAAAATGATAAGAAGGTCATAAAATAAACTCTTTCAATAAATCATGAAACTCCAAAGATTCTCACAGATAAATGTATTTTTTTTTTATTTTCATTTTTATGTTCTTTTAGATCTCACTCTTCTGTTTTTAATTTTTTATGTTTATAAACGTTACATTTGACCCAGCATTTCTGTTTAACTGACACCTTCCATAAAGGGGCTGAGTTACTGATGGCAATAAATGTGTCTGTGTTTTTTTTTTTTTTTCTGTAGATAATATACTTTACACTGTTTTTTTGGGTTGAACCCTATTGGTCTTGTTTGCAAAGCAATTGAAGGAGCTTTTGCTGCAACTAGCTATATGTACTTTTCATCCCTATCCTTCCACTGCAGGTAATTATGGTGCAGCAGCACCACGGTCAGTAAAAGGCTTGCAGACCACTCCGGGGAAAGCTGCATGATCCATTAGTGGAGCCCAGGGCTCGACGGCCCATTCCTCATCCCCATTTGTCTTTCCCCTTAAACCCGTCTGCTGCCCCAGCCCACTCAGCTTCACACATCTCCTCCTTCCTCTGTGCCATCAAAGAAACAGATTTAAGCAAAGGCAGAAATACACATTTCTTGCAAATTCATCTTTGGGGCTGTTTTACATTCCCAAATTGCACTGCACCCTGATTGCAGAAAGTGAGCTTACCACCTCAGACATTCACCTGAGGAAAGATTTAAGAGAAGAGTTGTGTGCTGCACCGGCTTCAATAACATAAAATGTATTATTTCTGGAATGCCGCCGCCAACTAATGTTACTGCCTACTCAATTGTATATTTTATTGACTATTTTTTGTTTTTTTCATCTTTACTTGTATTGTCTTTCAGTTATCATAATATGAACATGGAGGAATATACTTTCAGGTACTGATTAAGGGCCTGGGGTCTCATTTATAAAGCTCGTGTACACACAAATTGGGACCTGAAAAGTGCGTACACAACTTTCCATGCAAAAGTTGGGATTTGTAAAAAAAAAATAAAAAAATGTGCAAAATGTGCGGTCCTCCCGGCAACTCTGACCCAGACGTACGCTCATTTTGGAGACAGGGGAAACTGGCGACGAAGATGGTAAAGTGGTGAATTTTAGCCACACTGATTGATTATTCCTTTCAGACGTTAAATTTCACTCCATATTAGACTTTATTCATAGATCAACTTTATCATCAGCATTCACAACTGCAGTGTTATTCACGCTTATGCTGGTGACATATTACTAAACACAAGAACCTTTTGTAAAATCCAATAAGCCATCTTATATAAAAGGCAGCATAACATTCTTTCGTGGTTTTCAACCATCACATTCATCTCCCCGATGGTCACCATGATGACGTGTTACACAGATTAACAGATTATTGTGACAAGGTGTGAGGCAAATACTTGAATTATTGTGAACAGTCAAATACACTTGTGCGTAATGCTGTGCGGTGGATGCATTGGCGCTGCTTCAAGACCTTGTAGATGAGAGAATTAGAAGGAAATGCGGTTTCAGGGATAAACTATTTCCTGGCAAAGGAGGATGATTACCCAAAATGCCGCTTTAGACTCTGAGGATTGCATTTTGTTATAACTTTTACAGGGCTACAACTCCCTCCCTTCTGAAAGGCAGCTCTCCAGCCCCCAGAGCGCGTACCGCTCACACCCATGCAGTGCAGAGTTGGTCGGCTTCCTAAAATGCTTTTGTGTGTTTTTATTTTATAAAATCATTGCAGGGGAAACGCGATTCCTCCTGGTCTCGCTCCCTTCTCTACATGTTGATCTTAACGCACAGTCTCAGAGGACTATGTCTGTCTTCTGACATTTATAACAGCAATCAGGTTTAATTTTTTTTTAACGGGTTCTTTGAATGTGGACAACATATGTGATTTTACCTCTGATTTACACATTTAATAAACGTCTCTCTGTGAAATTTTGCCAAAGTTACTTTGCTTTTTATCTGTGGTTGCTTCGTCACCATGATGAAAAGCGGACCCATTTTTGATACGCATTAACATTCATGAGGTCCTTTGCATTGACCATTGCTGGTCGATTCTGTGTGTGTAGAGGACAGAACCTGAGGCAGAACCTAAAACGCAAAAGTTGGGGTACAGCTGTGATCAATAAATGGAAATTGCATGCTGGTTTGCATGCATATGGTTTTATACATCCAAATATTTTTGGGTGTGCGCCCTTTTCTTTTCCTTGGCACGCGTACACTTTTAGTATGGATTCCACGCATCCATCCATCCATTTTCTAACACATCTATCCCATGTGGAGATGAGAGGTGCTAGTGTTGATGTATCCAAATACATGATGAACAGATCTATACGACTATCTGAGATTTTTTTAGATAAGAGGTACTGTTATTTAGCTTTGTTGTCATTATTTTCAGCATTGTTTCGAACCTTATTTCCTGATTTTCATTTATAGTTTAAGTGATTTCCTGTCTCCAGCTGTCAATTGCTGACAGGCGGGGTACACGCTGGACAGGTCGGCAGTCTATCGCAGAGCAATACAGAGACAAACAGGACAAAAAGGACAGACAACCATTCTTGCACACACTCACATCTAAGGAGAATTCAGAGAGGCCAATTAACCTAACAGTCATGTTTTTTTGGACTGTGGGAGGAGTAACCGGAGAGAACCCACACATGCACAGGGAGAACATGCAAACTCCATTCAGAAAGACCCAGGGCAAGGGCAGGACTTGAACCCAGAGTTTTCTTGTTGCTTGGCCACAGCAATACCCACTGTAACATTGTGCAGCCGGATTCAACGCAAAGTTTTATAAATGAGACCCCTGGTCCTTGTCTTCAACAACCCTGCCTGTAAGTTTACTATTTTTGTTAAATAAAACACTATTCACTCCAGTATGCGACTCCCAAGCTCTGCGTTTCGATCTTGCTATAACCTGTACAAACCTGACATCCCTCTTGCAAAAAATTATGGATGCGCATCCATAATCTGTTGTTCTCAGGTGGCGGTTAATATTCAGTTTTGTTTGTTTATAAGCATGCCAAAATACTTAAGTCCAGTCTTTGATTTGATTTAATTTCAAAAAGATTGCTTCCCACTTTATTATTCTGTACATAACAGTCATTTTCCCCACTAATATTATTATTATATTGTCATGAGGTATTGGTACAATGACAGACAATGGAGATAGAGTCTGTGTGCATGTGAACTTATTTGAGCTGTCAGAAATAACAACAGAATAATAATATTAGTGGGGAAAATGACGTCTTCCCTGTTCAGAATAATAAGTTCAAGTTCAAAATAAGTTCACATGCACACAGACTCTCTCTCCATTGTCTGTCATTGTACCAATGCCTCCTTTCTGGCCGCGGACATTTTAGCGTGCAAGTTTGCTCCCGACTTTCAAATGTGAGCTAAATGTAGATGCAAAAACTACACTCGCAATCAGTTTCAGGTTTGACAAATTGTGTATATGCTAATTTGTTATGTTTGATGTTTGCTAAGTCGTGTTTTTTTACAATCTAAATAAAAAGACTTAAGTGAAAAATTTCAAAACAAAAATCATACTAACAGACTGACCCCATTGCTTCAAGACCAATCATGAAAACTAACTGGAGCAAGGATAAAACTTTTGAAACATTCAGTCTATCTTTCTGAAAGCAATAGGACTAACAAAATCATGTAATAATATTCTCCCTGGCTAAGTTGTTAATTCATTACCAGAGCAAATATACACCAGGGAGAATGAAACCCTGCAAGGCTGCAGGTTCTTATCTCATCAGGGAGTGTAATCAGGTGTGAATTTTGCTCTGATTTACAGTCTTTCTTGAAGGTAAATAGCAACAGGATCCCTTTGCATTCCTCTTGGATCTCATTTGCCTTCTCTGCTGTCCCTGCTGTCAGGGAACAGTTAAGCTGCTGAATCAGTTGGCTATGAATCCTTTTAGAATTTGTAATTGTTTTCATTGGAAAATAAGTTTTCAACATGTCCTCTGTATAAATGTTCTACCTATAACACCACTGACTGATGGAAAAGGACTGTTGCTGGATATGTAGATGATATATATTGCTCAACAAAATCAAAGAAACATTTTTTATTTAGAGTACAATATCATCAGTTATCCCTCTGGAATATAAATCTGGTCAGTTCAGTAGTAGAGAGGGTTGTTATTCAGTGCTGTATTTGGAGTCAGGGACAGGGCGGTCCATGATACACATGCAGGTGTCTCAAATTCCACGGAAATTGGGATGTATCAAGGTAATGAGTGTGGTGGCACACATACAAGTCAAGTTTATTTGTGTAGCACATTTCAGCAGCAAGGCGGTTCAAAGTCCTGTACATTATAAAAACATCATAAACTCTTTAAAACAGTCACTGGTTGTGACACCAGTAACAAACATATTGTATCAAGTGAAAACATTAATATACATCAAATATGTTGGTTAGTGGTCCTGTTATTATGGGCCGAAAGCAACTCTAAACAGCTGGGGTTTTGGTCTTGATTTAAAGGAATTCAGTGTTTTGGCTGATTAGCAGTTTTCTGGAAGTTTGTTCCAGAGTATAGGAACTAAATGCTGCTTCTCCAATGTATGGTTCTGGGTATGCAGAGTATACCAGTCTAATGAACGTGTAATGAACAATGGTAGTGGAACCCAATATTCCAACTGGACAATGAGTTACGTTTTAAAAAGGTTTATTGAAGAATAATGAATGCTGGCAGACGATGCTGACTGGCAGGAATGGGTAGGAGAACAGCATGTAAAGGTAGTGACGTGAACCAAGCCAGGACAGGAAAAGCAGGCAGGATCAGACAGACCAGGAACTCGCGGGCGGTAACAGACCAGAACCAGTGATAAAGGTAGGAGCTGACCAGAACAGGCAATGCAGACTGAGGAACCACCAGAACAGGCAGAGCAAGCTGCTTGAACTCAGAGGGAAACAAGGTAGACTTGTGCAACACACAGACACTGGCAGCATACATCAATGAGGGCTAAACACAAACAGAGCAACAACTGACTGAGCACACAGGAATTGGTGGAGGGACAATGGCTGTGCACATGAGGCAAGATGAGACGTTCTGGCAGGAAGTAGATGAATGAGGTGGGTATAAGTAGGCCGGGGAACAGGTGTGCAGAGTTGGCAGTAATTAGTGCAGCAGGTGAAGCTGATCAGGTGAAAAGTGGTGGCTGGTAGGAGACTGAGCTGATTGGATGATGACTGGTGGCAGAGGGGAGTGGAACCTAATTAGTCCAGAAAAATCCATACAAAACCCCCAAAAACAAACCTAAATCGTGACAGGAAGGTTGACACAGCAATAACAGATTTTCATTGTATTTTGGTGCTAAGCCATTCAGTGACTTATAAACTACCTGAAGTATTTAACGTCTATTCTCTGAGCTACATGGAGCCAGTGTAAGGACCTCAGAACTGGGGTAATGTACTCTATCTTCCTGGCTTTCGTGAGAACATGAGCACCAGCATTATGGATCAGCCTCAATTGTCTGAGTGATTTTTTGAGCAGACCTGTGAAGACATCGTTGGAGTAATCAACACGACAAAAGATAAAACCAGGGATGAGTCTCTCTAGATTTCATTGGGACATCAGTCCTTTAATCCTGGACTTGTTTTTCAAGTAGTAGAAGGCTGACTTTGTAACTGTCTTTATGTGTCCTTGAAGGTTCAGATCTGAGTCCATCACTACACCAAGATTTCGGGCCTGATCACTAGTTTGTAGTTGTAATAACTGAAACTGCGTGCTGACTCTAGTTCGTTCCTCCTTAGGTCCAAAGACAATCACTTCAGTTTTGTTTATGTTCAGCTGGCAAGGGTTTTGGCACTGTTTTGGCATAGATTTGTTCTAAGCATCCATTCAGTGCATGGATGGGTTCAGAGTCACCTGGTGATGTCGTAATGTACGTAATGATGATCTGTGTATGATCTGCGTAGTTATGGTAACTAATATTGTTTCTTGTTATAACCACAGCTAGTGGGAGCGTATAGATATTGAATAGAAGGAGTCCCAGGACTGAACCTTGGGGTACACCACATGTGAGTTTTGTTCACTCTGATAAGAAGTTACCTATGGACACAAAGAAGTCCCTGTTCTTTAGGTATAATTTTAACCAACTGAGTACTGTACCTGAGATTAGTCTGTAACTCCGCAGATGTGATTTGTCCAGATTGCTCTTTTTTAATCACTGGTTTAATAACTGTGGTTTTTAAAGCCTGGGGGAAAACACCTGATGAGAGGGATGAAATTACAATTTGGATCATGTCAGATGCAATGACAGGCTGGACCTTTTTAAGGAAGGTTGTAGGTAGGATATCAAGACAGCAGGAGGATGAAATAAACTGATTTATAATTTATTTTGAGCTTTTACAGTTAAGTAGTTGAAATGTAGTAATTTTCTCGGCATTTATGTTTGGACATAACATTGGTACTGAATTTGGTGTGGATGCGCAGATTAACCCTTTAATATTTTGAATTTCCTGTGCAAAGAAGTTGGCAAATTCATTGCAGGCCCTGACAGTGTGGAGCTCCGGTGGTACAATACCAGGAGGGTTTATGAGTCTTTCAACTATGGTAAATAAAACGCGAGCATTGCTGATGTTTTTGTTTATGATTTCCGAAAATAACTATTCCCTTGCATGTTTTAGTGATGAGTGATAGCGTTGCAGCCTCTCTATGTAGATTTTCTAATAAACGTGAAGTCGAGTTTTACTTCATTTACGTTCAGCCCTACGACAAAGTTTTCTTTCACATCTCACTAATGGGTGTATTTCTCCATGGAGACAATTTTCACTTTAATGGAAGCAATGAAATATATAATGTCTGAAATCTTAGAAGGGAAATTATCTACTAACTCAACTATCGTGTTATAGCATTGAAATGAGGTGGAGGAGTAGATTTGATTAAAGGCTTCAGCTGTGTTGTCTTTAAAATAATGTTTTGTTACAATATCTGTTTTGCTAAGTGAGTTGGATGAGATTCTACTTTCAAAGATAACAGAGAAATGATCCGACAGGGCGACATCTATTACAGAGACATTGGAAATATTTACACCCTTGCTGACAAGTCCAGAGTGTGTTGCTTATTTGGTATGTTGAGTCAAACCAAAGTTGTCAAGTATATCACACAGCTTTTATGCGTCTCTGTCTTTTGGCTTGTCAACATGGATGTTGAACACTCCAACAATTATTAAACAGTCATAATCAATGCATATAACACATAAAAGCTCATTAAAATCATCAAATTTTTTTCATATTTTGGGGTTTTGTAAATAGTTAATGTCAGAGTTTGTTTATGGCCTTTCATCTCAATTCCCATATATTCAAAGAAGTCGAATTTTCCAAGGAAAACTCTCTTACTGAATCATGAAATATTGTAGCAACCCCTCCGCCCTTCTTATGTGTTAGAGGGCGCTGATTCAATTAGTACAGGTGATTCGTTATTGTCATACAACCATGTTTCAGTTAGGAACATAACATCAATATTTTGTTCAGTGATGAAGTCATGAACCAGAGGTCCATTCGCTGATAATGACTTTACATTTAGCAGAGCCAGTCTTAGTTATTTGGTGGTAGACAGTTTTTCAGTTTGAGGTTGCTTTAGACAGGGGATTATTCTAAGTATTGAATATAGGCTATTGGATTTAATTTAATGCAGAGTGGAACAGTGGGTAGCACTGTTGCCTTGCAGCAAGGTTCTGGGTTCAAATCAGAACATTGTCTGATTTGAACATATATCTCAGGACACCACCTGCCATATCTTTAGGAGCATGGCCCAAACATTGACAGGCACATGGATACCATACAAAATACAGTGTACCATTTATAAGTTGCTTAAATGACATTTCAGCAAATTGGACTAGCTTGTCTGCAATAGACCGGCAACCTGTCCGGGGTGTACCCCGCCTTTCGCCCATTGACAGCTGGAGATAGGCACCAGCACCCCTCGCCACCCCACAAGGGATAGACGTGTTAGAAAATAGATGGATGGACTAGCTTGTCACATCAGTTTTTTAGTTTCACTTTGTCACTGGCCTCAAATGAGGGTTAGTAATGTTAATTTTCATCAAATGATATGGCTCCTTTTTTCCTAACACATTAGTCATTCCAAATCAGCATGATTTCTTTCCATTTGAGATCTGAAGCGTCTGTTTTTGAAGCGTTCCTTTAATTCTTCATGCTATTTGTTCACAAATTTAGAAAAAAAAGGCAAAGAAAAATGTCATATGACTAATTTCACCAATGTCAAACAATATACATAAACCAGAATGAGCTGGACTTCAACTCTTTTTCCTTTTGAGATTTATAGAATAGTTTAGAATACACCTGAGCTCATGCGAGACTGCATTTTTGTGAATTTATGTGAGGCTGACTGGAATTTATGTGAGGCCGTGTGTTTTCCTAGATATGTGACCATGGAAGGTTTAATCTTTTCCTGCAGGTCTCACAATTTCTCCGTTTCTTGTTTCACTTGCCAACCTCTGCTGTAGAAATCACTTCAGCTGACCTTAATCTAAAAGCATGACATGAGGATTAATATCTTGCCTTATGGGAAATATGCACAGCATTTTGTCAGCCAGATGAAACAACATGTGAGAAGCTTTTTAATCATCAGGGGTGACAGAGGACAGAGAATACTTTCCTCAGTTCCCCAGAGCACAAAAAGGTCCGACTTGCATTTACATGTGTTATACATGTTGCATTTCTCATCAACGTAATTATTTCTTATGGCACCACCATTCATAGTTGATAAAACTTCTTAAATTGATAGCTAACATAGTACCATAAACTACACACATAAATTAAACCCAAAAATATTTTTTTTATTGATCTTTAGCAATGATGTCACAATAGATTAACACTAAATAATTAAATACCATAGCTGATACTTGATAGTTAATATATATTTTTTGTTATTAATTCCCTGTTTGTGATTGGACAACAAAGTATCTCTGCACTTGACTTTTTTAAGACAGACCTGAAGGAGGAGACATACTTTTAATATGTCCATGTCCACCAGTGGTTGGGCTCTTGCCAAAAAACAAAGCACACAGACCTGGAGCTGTAGTAACAGTTAAAAGCAGATATTTGTCCATATGAAAATACACACTTTAATTTTTTTTCACAGATTGATATTAAGACAAATTAGACTTTTTTGTTTGAGGTTTGTTAGGAGTACCAAAAGTTCTGTTTGGTTGATTATTTCTTTGTTGCAACAATGCTTCTCAGCAATAGATTCTGTAAATCCAGAAAGCCAGTTCACTTCTAAAATGGTGCCATATTTGTCAAGAAAACAGCAGAGGTGGGTATGTGGATTGCATAGGACTTTTGGTCCTTGACTGTTGTCATTAATTTTATTAGATGACTAACATTTAAAGAAACTAGACTTATTGGCCATTTCACAACTTGGTAGCAATGTCACTATAGTATAATACAAAATAAACTATTATGTATAATTAATAATTGCTAATCTCAGTTGTTTTTTGTCAATAAACAAGGTGGGACTTAGAGTGTGGTAGAAACATACGCAACCACAGCATTCTTAGCCTGGCCAGCCAGATTGACTGACACGGGGCATAAGTCAGTCTGGCTTGCCAGGCTGTAATATTTTGGCAGATCCACCTCATGCTGGTCACCAGCTTTGTCACGCTGCTATGGGATGGCAACTTATTTTTTGATAATGTATCACAAGTAAGTCAATTGGACGTGTGTTGGTCACTCTGGCATGAACAGTAAAACCAGGGTAGAGCCAGAAGTATTTAATGGGGTTGATGGTAATATTGCAGTCAGGCCAATCCATCCTCCTCACTCCCAAACTCTTGGTCCTTCACATTAACTACACGGGATTGCATCTAGTGATGCCAACCCTTATTTTCAAGTAAATAAAATTACCATCACACTCACCACCATAAGCTGTTTGGACCTGGACATTTCGACAATTTTTTTGAACGTCTTCTTTGTGCAGACTATTTTCAGTACAGTGGAATGGGAAATTGATGCAAAAATGTATTTAAGGTTTAAATGCCAAACTTAAAGAAGCTGGGGTGTTTGGCTCCCCCAAGTATCTAATCAGGCTCCCAGTCCACCAAACACTTATAATGGCGTTGTTTGGTCCAAACACATTATTTACAATACATATTGATGCACAGTGTTCTCTCCTCCACGCATCTCACAAAAATAAACAAACAACCAGTACAATGGTGTGGTAGACCGACGTATTAAAGTAAGTGTGTGAAAACAATACTTTTTATATAAACAAACAAGGAGGATTAGGTTGGTGTGAGATATTTCTCAGTGATGGCTCTGCAGAGTTGTGAGTGTACACTCAGATCGAGATCATGTCCATATCGGAACAATTGAAATCTTTATGTGGGATGTATGGTACAGCGTGATGTTTCAAGAGACCATTGCAGACATTCTTTTTGATTTGAGATGTGCTGCAGTGGTAGAGGGTTGACCTATTCCGGTAGGTGCGTGTTGATTGGAGTTGCATCCCCTTAGCAATTGAGTTTGTTATCTGCCGTGCTTAGAAGATGAGTGAAAGATTAGGGCCATGAATGGGGTTAGGGTTAGGAGCTGTGGCACCTAGAGAGCCCCCTAGTATCTCTAATCGGGCTCAGTCCATTAAACACTGATAATAGTGGTTAGTGTGATGTGTTTGGAGGCTTAGGTTCTAAGACGGAAGACTGGCACACTCTGAGGAAGGATCTGGAGTAGCCTCTGAACATAGGAGCTTTAAACCGGTTATGAAGCATTAATCTTTCAAGTGGCAGATCAGAGAGATTTTTCTCACAGATGATGTCCACATAGCTATTTATTAATTCTGATAATTTTTTTCCGGTCTCCTACCCGCATCTGTCGTTTTTTGCGTTCGCAAAATCCATGGAATCAAAATGATCTCGCTAGGCGGACTTTCCCACTGACGTCATAGCGGGAGTCACAAACCTGGAAGCCGGACCCCGCTATACTGTCTGAGTACTAAATGGATAACGTTGTTTTGCTTTCACGGCTTTTTTACAAGATGCCTCGTCGTTGTGTCGCTATGTACTGTTCCCATGAAGATGGAGGATTGCATGAGTGGCCAAAATACACACTTAGAGCCCGCTTGTGGCTCGTCATTTTAAAGACGACTGCCTCGGTGCTCCGGGGGAGGGGGACTTTGGCTCTTCACAATCGCTGCTCTTCCTCTTTAGATTTTAACGGTAGCTTGCATCCATTATTGTTGCACTACTGCCATCTATTGGATCCTAATATCTATTCCTCAAATTCTCTGATCCCAGTATTTTTTTAAACTTAAAAATCTTCTTTTTCCCCTAAATACTATTTAGCTTATAAACCTTATTCTCAAATTTAAATTCCTATTAAAACCTAATTCCGTTTTTAATAATCTTTGATTTACATATCTTCTACAATTAATAAAAACATGTTCTATTGTTTCTACATCATGACACCAACTACAAAAACCAGTAAGATGTTTCCCCATTTTAGAAAGAGTTCCATTTAAAAAAAAAAACTGACTGGTTCTTATTCTATGTATAATTATTTCCTCCCTCCTGTTTATTCCTCTAATCCTTACTACATAAACTGTATTTTGTATCCTATATAAGTGTCTTCCATTTATTTAATTATCCCACCTACCTTTCCATATCTTCTTGCTTTCTCTCCAAACTATACTTTTGCCTTAAGATTTGGATAACTTTACTGGCAAATCAATAAATTCTTTTTTAATAGCCTCCTTAGCCAACCTATCTGCTCTTTCATTACCCAAAAAACCTACATGAGCAGGAGTCCAAAATAATACATTTTTATTTTGTTCATATATTCTATGATGAACAGCCATAACCTCATATAATATATTTTGATGATTATTTGTACATCCATTTTGAATACTCAATGCAGATAATCACTACAAATTATTTTATTTATATTAGTATCCTCCACCCATTCTCAAGCTAATAATATAGCACATAATTCTACTGCATATATACTGAGATAATTAGATGTTCTTTTTGAAATAATTTTTGTCAGGAATCACCACTGCTATACTAGTTGCTTCACTCTTTGTCTTTTCATTTTCATGTATCTATGTCTACATGTGTGTTGTCTCTTACTTTCCTGTATCTTTTTATTTGTGTGTAAATGCACCCCAGCAATCAAAAAAAAATGTTATGAGAAATTTTACTCACTGCTGCTTTTTGTTTCAGACTATGTAGACGACTGTTTGGAGTTGCTGCTAGCAGAGCTGGAGAAAATAAAAACTAAGCAGGTTGATGCAGCATAAGAACCCCCATCACTGACAAGTTAATTTGTGAAACCAACAAAAGATGATGCCATCAATCTCTCATTCAGTCGATTTTCAAAAAGACCATGAAATCATTTTATTAGTAATTGCTTATATTACATAATAACCACAACAATTTTGTTTACACGCATGTTTTAGATTTTATTCTTTCAGCTTGGGTATTTTTTTAACTGCCAACAGGTGACCTCTAAAGGTAAAGTCATCATGTCCTGGGGGTGGGAATTGGGCCCTTATACAGCTGACAGCACAGGAGGGTATCACAGCCCTGGTATCTATGCCTAAATAGTCCCAACACCATCTCACAAATTGTCTATAGGCTAAATGCCTATGCTGTTGCTTGTATTGGGACCAAGCAACCTGCAATGCTCAAGCATTTAGACACACCGCTTTCATGCCAGAATGGTCTGTGTCAGGGATTTCTCCATCCATATCCTCTCTGGCTTCTTCCATTTTAGCAACAACCAAGCCGATTTTCTGGCAACAGATGCACTCTCTCGCAGAATCCATTATTGGCAGTGAGAACAGGAACACCTAAGAAATAAGATAGATTAATTGTATATTTGTATATGAATTACACACCATAACTTAACTGATTTGCTAAGTTCACTATTAATGCATTTATGGTAAGTTGGAAATGGATTTACATTAAGGAAATCTTTAGGCCTCAATATAACTGTGTATATTTTTGATATATTATTATTATTTACTTTTGTTATGCTAGTATGTAGGTAGGCTAAATATTATTATATGTACCGATACTGTTTATAAATTGTTGTCAAGTGATTCTTTATTATAAGTAGCACGTCATCATTGGGCCTAACTAGGCCATGGCATAAATTCATTTTTAACTGTGAATACATGCTCATTCATTGTAGTGATACATTTTGTCCTCATCTCTTTATTTAAGATAAGATAAGATAGACGGCTCAGTAAAAGTGACAAAAGTTGGAAAAAGACCGATTATCTTGGCGTTTAAAATAACACAAAACAGCGCAAGAAGACCTCGTTTATTTTTATTTTATAATTTTGTAAACAGCTGCCGATTAAACTGAAGGTTACAACCTTGACACGATTATATGCGTTGTTTTACCGAAAAAGCAATTATACGAGCCGTGAAAACGGCAGCAATGCGCGCTCCCGACAAAGGGAGGGGGGAAAACAGATTTTCTCAGGGGAACTGAATTTCGCACAACACCGGCATTTTATCCATTAAATATCTATGGTGCCTAAAATAAAATGATGTCAACATACAAATAAATATTTGAACTGCGTAGTTAAAAGAAAAAACGTGTCCTACCATTCATCTAATCTTCCGACGTCCAATCTCCACTCCTTGTCCGACTCGGAAGGCTGTTTTTCGTCCGCTGCCTTCTCTTCATCTGAAACGTCTGGGTCGAACATGTGAGGCTCGAGAAACAAATATTCTTCCTCCGACACATCAGAATCGTCACCTGGTAGGAATCGCTCGGTTGAAGTCGAAATTTTACTTTCAGACTTCTTGTCGTCGAAGTGCAGTAATCCGCCATGTTGAGATGAACGCTCACGACATGACGTCACCACTTCCGGGTTGGAGGGCGCATGAAAAGTGATCAGAATCTTTAACGATTTTCTCTTAAATGTGAATTTTTAAAAAAAAAAATTCGGTGGTATATTTATTTTTTCATATTTTGCTATATATATACACGGAAGGTTAAGTCAAACTGACGGACGCTTCATAACCGGTTTAAATAAGGTTTTGGTGGCCGGTTTAATGTCTACTGGCTATGTGCAGATTATATGGAATCATGAGAATTGTGATTTTATCAGACCGGCATATGTATCTTTAGGGTGAAAGCTTGTTTTAAATAAGAAAAAATACTTGAATATCCTATTTGTGTGCCTTTATATGTGGTGGTATCCAAAAATGAATGACATTGGGTTTTAAATGAATTTTAATTTGATGGAGGAATTATGTGTGTTTTGAATTTGAAAATAAAAATTCCTAAATTCCGTCCACGTATCTGAAATAATAAAGCATTTATTGTGGCATTTATTCAGGACTACATCTAAGGTCAAAGTTAGTGGTGAAGGAGGAGAGGAACCAAGAGAGAGAGAGGAATCGGAGGCAACAGAGGAGAGAATTGCATCGGGTCTGGAAGAAGAAAACGAGCGGGAATTAGAAAATGAATGTCTCTCTCTCTCTCTCTCTCTCTCTCTCTCTCTCTCTCTCTCTCTCTCTCTCTCAATAAAACAACATATGCCAAGTCATGAATAAGAAGAGCCACGAATCACTGCCACATGTACTTCTTCTAAACTTAGACACACCCCTAATGGGTGTTAAGGGTTATGAAGTGAAAGGTGAAAATTAAATAGTTCAAAGCGGTTATTGCAGCAGCTCTGAGACTGTCCCAGTCTCAAATAATGTTAAAGGCTTAATTCTTTTATATTGAAGAAAATAAATATAAGTTACTTTTGTTACTAATTTTGTAGTCACTTGCATCAACAGATCATTGTTAAAATGTAAACATCTGGTTACATAAAGGTAGTAACTTTGGCCATCAGGGACTTAATTTATTTGGACTTGGATGGTTCACATCAATTTCCTTTAAATGTGAAAGCCTCACATTAGGGATAGGGGGGTCATGGAAGTAACACCAACAAGCAATGCATAAGTCAATTCCTGATCCCCAAAACAGAAAGCAAACAAAAAAGACCAAAGTTATAAGAATATTCTGATCTTAATGTCTTCTTTAAATCTTGTTATAGATGGTGTGTAAAGATAGGAGGACACCTGAGAAATTTTGTAAGCTTTTCATAGATATATAGGATTCACATCCAAACTCTGGCTTGGCCAAAACATTAATATTAGCTGGTTAAAATAAAATCTAAACCTAATTTTGCAGAGGGTCTGGATAATTTTGGGCTAAACTGTGGGTAAACAATTTAGAGCTGTTAATGAAAACAGTTAAAACCATATAATATTTCCAGTGAACCTCACAGTAATGTACTAAATATAAAATACAAATATCTATTATTATAACATGTTTTGTGGGTGTCAATATGTCATTTCAAAAAGTTTTTTTCTCTTACAAACCAATATATTATTTCTTGCAATTTCTAAAATTCCTGTACAGAATATCTGAAACAATTTTTCCCATATAGATTTTCTCTTCTATTTTACACCTAAACTCTATATTTGGACCAAGGAACAAGTATTTTCTCCCTTACCATTTAAGGAAATGTCAGTCACCATTAGCATACTCATTTACAGAGTTCTTCAGCTGTCCCTGGCTTCTGCCTCGCCAACCCTCGCTCTCTGTGCACCCTGCCACCCCTTTCAAGACGGCCTATCATAATGATTATGAAAAATGACTCCTAAAAAAACTTGATGTGACACATTATCTCCGTATTAAGGAGTTTGAGCGAATAATAAGTTTGGCTTATTAATAAAGGTATGAAAGGGTGAGAGACTGGCAAGTGAAGCCAAATATCACTGTCAATCTCACAATGAGTCACTTTTGACTTCAAAGAAGATTTCACTCATGCCTTACTTCAGTATTTATAGAGACACCCATAGAGTCCCATAGGGATCATCATGTGGGGCAGGCAGAGATTTTTGCTCAGGAATTTAGTCAATGTGCTTTGAAACCTCAAGACCTGCTGCACATAATGAACCCATTTACTCTCAGTTTGGATCAATGTGTAGGAGCGGGTGCTACGGCTAGTGCCTGACACAGGACTTACATTCTCTAACATTTTTGACACCTATATGTGGGTTAAGCTGCATATGAATACTCGAAGACCACAAACCTAAATACAACTCTGTATGTGTACACACTTGCTAGCTCATTTAAGTTAAATGAGGTGCAGTACTTTGATAAAGACCGACCGCTTCACCAGAGATATACCATTCTCTAAAAGAGGGCTTTGATGAAAATAAATATTTAATCTCCTTGTATAGTTGAGAAGAAAATTGTGTCTTGAGAAACTGAATTTGAATTGCTCCAACTGAAGCTGTATTCATGTAATTAAATGTTGGTTTGTAAATGAATTTCACAAAATATAAACTGAATTTAACGGTTTAAATGGTTGTCCTTGAAAAATCCACAGAGTAATTAAAATCAGCATGTTAACTTGCTGGATGTCATTCACCACATCAAATAAGCAGTGGATAAACTCTTGGGTTTACATTAAATCTTTTACATGTATAGGAAGCATCATGTAAACAAATGATGGACTAACTGTAACAGTTATAGAAGCTAGCTGTAATTGTTTGATAAAGAGGGGAAATTTGACCAGCGTGCTGCCAGTTTGGCTTCCACAAACAATATAAGAGTTTTTAAGCAATAGATTCCAAAGCAGAAGTTTTATGACAGAAGCACTGTTGTATCATTTATCAAATGTGTAGAAAATTTGTCACAGTTTTCTTTGTTATTGTCTTGTTTCATTTCCATGGTTTTAAAGTATACAGTGGACATTGATGGTCTTGATGTGACGCTGTTGCTGCACAATTTGGCAAAGAAAATATGAAGACTAGTCAAGTGACGCCTGGAACTAAACAGTTTGTTTCTTTATAACTTACCATGGTCAGTCAACATTACTCTATTTAAAAACGTCTTTAATAAGGTAACTATTTGTCTGACATTAAAGGGTAGCCTAGTACTGTATGTTTTTGGACCATGAGTTAACGTGTCTATGTGTGCATTTGTCCACATAAAAGGTGCACCGGATTATAAGCCGCACTAAATATTCTTCCCAAGTGTGTAATATACCAAGTGTGTAATATCACTGCGCCCCTTCACGTACACAGCAGTTGAACCGGTGGGGCCAGCATCTCCCCCATGCCTCTTCTCCATCCTGCTCTCGTCCCTGGCTCGGATGGGTCCGCCTCCATCTGGCCCACTCCAACTACGGCCTCGCTGCTCCCGGTCCCGGGGTTTGCTTCAGCTTCCATCTGCCACATCCCCATCATTGCTTGTTCTCGTTGCGGTGCCGGAGGACGGCGCTTCCCTGATGATGCCTCCGCTGGTTCCTCCCAACCACATCTCGCTGGCCGGACGCTGAAGAAGGATTTTTAGTGCAATGACTTGGGATTTGTGCAAACGGCTATGTGCAGCAGAAAACCAACATTATCTATCACTGAACACACTCTTCCCATGGTGAAACATGGTGGTCATGCTATGGATATACTGAACTTCAGTCAAGACGTGAAGCTTGTCCAACTTGTTGGAAAGATAGATGGATGTAATTACAGGACTTCAATAATAGGAAATCTGTTATTCTGCATTCAGACCAGACTTGTCTGACGCACGTTGGGAGGACTTACTCTTTTTTTCCCTCAAATGCAGAAAAATATTTACCATGGTAAAAGTTTTGATAATTTGCCCAAAATCCCATCTTCCCTGCTAATCTTCCTCCAGGCAAGGTCCTTTTTATCCATCGGTGTGAATGCATATAGTCATAATAAATGGAGGTTGTCCGCATTGGCAATCAGCCATTACTATAAAAGAATGATGTCGATTTACCACAATATTGGTCAGTCTCCTACATTTTAAACATGCCTAAATTACTTTTTTTATTGTTTGTAGAATTCTTTATTTGGATTTACCGTAACAGCACTTTGTTGTAGCAGAGATGTACTTCATGGATCCAACTGAATTGGACGTTGTTGTTAAATACTCAGGCAGCCAAAGGGGGCAAATTAGCTTTCAAAAGTCTTTCAGAGGAGGGAATGAGGACATAGGGGAAATGTTTTAGATCTCAGTGGAGCAGACTCATGGGAAAAACCACAGAAGGATAGCACCAAAGTCAGAAAATCAGAGCACGGAGGAGACAATGCAGCTCACTCAATGAGAGTCTGGGGCAAAGATAAGAGAAGAATTAGCAGTTAATTTGTGGAGAAATTAATCCGTTTTCAGCATGAATCACTGCCGAACTCTCTGGCATTGTTCAAGGCAGTGAGGACTCCTATCTCATGTCCCCAGATATTTGCAGGTCACTGCAGAGGAGAGGATTTCAATTTGGTCACTGATGTTGGATCAGGAGCAGAAAGGCACAAAAGAATTCTTTGTTCCAGCAAGGAGCTCATTGGAAATGGCGTATATTATCTTGGGAGAGTTTCGCAGCAGTCAACGTATGCCACCTCAGCATGTGTCTTATGAGCTGCTTGTCATGGAGGAAGGCTGAAGGCCACATCGCAGTCAAACTGAACAAACCGTAATTGGAGCTGCCTCTATTTGATACTGAGCATTTAATCTCAGATCATTAATGCGGTGCCATTTAAAAAGCCTCGGCTTCCCCGGAATATTGAGAAGGTGACATTTAAAAAGCCTCTGGTTCTCCGTCAGCACCAAATATTTTGCCAGTTGCTCAAATTAACTCACTGATGATTTGCCTTTGGAAACAAGCTGTACAACAAAACAATGCAGCAAATTTCTGGAATTATTCACTTGGCAAGGTTAAGCAAAGGCACAATTGACTGCTCTTGTGCGTCTTTTGCTAATGACTTTAAAATAATAGAGCAGTATCCAAGGAGGTGAATGTAAATGTCCTTGTGGAATGGCACCACAATCTGATTGGCATTCTCAGTACACTGAGCTCAGACCTCTCACCCACATTAAACAGTGTATTCAGTCACAGCAAAGACATTATGGAATCAATCTCCAACCACCTGAGAAAGAATGAATATGAAAATGGCCATTTCATTGGGGGGATATGCTCTTAGATGAACGGCTGACCTCTTTATCTCAAAGTCAAAACTCAGTGCAGCTTCTGTTCTTACATGCACACCCAAAAAGCTACAGTCTAATTTTAAAAAGCCTTATCAAAATGACATGAACTTTTAAAGTTTGACTATTGTGAACTTGGTTGGTTCCTGTCACAATTTCTCTGAGTTTGCCATCTTGTTTTTAATTAAGGAGGTGAGTTCTGCAACTGCACTTGTCATCATGCAAAGACCAGATTATAAATTGATGCGGCTTATGGTTTGGGGGTGTGGCAATAAGAACAAGCATCCATTTAAGCACATTTGTGTCGAGGCTCTACACTGGGGTTCTCGAACACCAGTTTCCAAGAACCACTGTCCTTGCACATTTGTATCAAATAAATGGCTCATCACTATGCCTCTGCAGAATTTGAGGAGACGATTCAGCTATGGGATTTAGGTTTGCTGGAAAAAGTATGCAGTTACAAATTGCAGTACAGTTTTTATCCAAACTGGAGTTAGAAACCCCTGCTCTACACAATGAGTACCAAATGAACAATTACAATCACTTAAGAAAAACAGTGTTGCAACTATTTAAGTTGAACAATGTTCAACATATATGTCTAAAATGTCTAAAATTTGCAACTTGTCTTGTGTTGGCTTGAACATTTGCCAGAACAGATTTTTTCTTTTTTTTGCACAAGTTAATCACCATAACAATTTGTGTTTAATGGTTGCAAAATAAAAATAAAATAAAAATCATCCACAGCTTTCCCTAAATTGCAGCCCCTCTGACCAGTGTCATGTAGAATTATGAAAAGTGGTAGAACTTTCCATAACAGCCGGAAAACTCTCCTGGAGGTGAACCTGAAATACAACAGGAAGTCAGCTATTTTAGATCAAATACACCATTTAGAATTTTTGTTTTTCATTATTGATTTCAAAAATGGCTTTGCAGCTGAGCAGACAGAGGAGTAGTCATGCACGTAAGAACTTGCATCTTGTTCCCATTATGGTCAATTCCTTTAATGGGGTGCAACTATATCAAAGTTTGAAATATGTCAAAAGTTGAAGTAATGTCAATCAATGTTGGTTTCGTATATATCAACAACAAAAAAAGGAAAAAAAATAAATAAATAAAAAAAATAATTTATTTATATATATATATATATATATATATATATATATATATATATATATATATATATATATATATATATATATATACACACATATATATAGCCCATGCTTACTTCACCACTACTGGTAAAGCAGCAATTATTGGTTTTAATGAATATCATTTCCAACAGTAAGTATTTTAAAGTGAGGTCATTCTAATACAAAAACTGGGGGATTTGATTTTCCGTCAAATGCAGCATCTTGCATGCTTAACACAATCAGAAAAAAGTAAAAACTAAAGACCACAATGTCTTAAATGTTCCTTAATTTTTTTAGTCATCTACAGTTCTGTCCCATGTCCCACCCCCCAATAAAGGGTTCCTCAATCCATCTCCATAGCAGAATCTGTACATCCTTCAGCAGGAGCTCATTTTAGTTGTTCCATATGGGATCTCCTTTTCGTGGAGTACGATTTTCTTACAAACAAATATGACAGAACGGGGACCATGCACTAAAAATATATCTTTGCTTATGGGCCGGACTCCATTTTCACTGGAGCAACACCCACAATAAGGAAGATGTCATGCTTTGACATAATTTCCAATCCACGTGCAAAAGCACAAGCAGGGCACAGATGAAAATGGAAAATACTTAATTTATAAACAAATATTGCACTAAAGTGGGGCAGGATTTAGGATTGAGGATGCTCAGTGTCATCTGGAGAGGAGAAGAGTGATTAGTGGAAGCGTAATGCTGCAGGGTAATTCTCTGATTAATCAAAGCAACAAAGTGGCTTACTGTCATGTTAGAATAGAACGACTCAGAATCAGGGCAACCGCGGAGACAAAACAGTTTAGTTGAATCTGGTTTATTGATCTGGTTATTGTTTAGAGTGCAGGGTCTCAGGTGTTGGTGGTGTCCGGTTTGATAGTCTTCTGGTCTGCTTGGAGAGGTGAGAGAAAACTGTGAGAAACAGCCTGTGGCTGCTGAGGATGTGGAGGTTGCTAAACTCACTGAGTCGGAGGCTTGCCAAGGACCAGGAGGGGTGATGTCCTGGGTCCGGGTGAAAATCCTGAGATGCTCTCTTGTGCAGATGGCTTGAGGGTGGACAGGCAGGTGAGCTCTAGGAGGAGGGCTTGCACTGGCAGACGATCAGGGAACGTTCAGTTGCCCTAGGGTTCCAGGCTTGAGGTATCTGTGGCGTAGGCGAAAGGTTCACGCTGGAAGCGAGAAAGAACTGACGCCCTCCTCCTGGCCTCTGCTCCTTAAGAAGGGCTCCAATTAGTTGTGATGAGAAGCACCTGCCCGTCACACCCTGCAGAGAAGAGAGAGAGAGAAAACCCGGCCCTGCACCCAGGCCTGGAGTGTGACAGCACCCCCCCTTTAACGGACGCCCCCTGGCGGCCGTCCAGTGGAGGAGGCCTCGAAGGCTGAGATGAGGTCTGGGTCTAAAATTAATGAACGAGGCACCCAGGATCGTTCCTCAGGACCGTACCCTGCCCAATCCACCAGATACTGGAAGCCACGACCACGGCGTCTGGAAGCCACTATCCGACGAACCGTGAAGGCGGGGTGACCATCCACAATCCGGGTGGGTGGAGGGGGTCTGGCAGGCGGGCACAACGGGCTAGCGGTGACGGGTTTAATTTGAGACACATGAAATGTGGGGTGTACACGAAGGTGAGGTGGAAGTTTGAGCCGAACAGCTGTAGGACTGACAATGCGAAGGATCTTAAAGGGACCAAGAAACCTAGGGCCCAGTTTCTTGGACACTGCCTTTAGTGGAAAGTCTTTAGAAGATAACCACACTTCTTGTCCCGGGGAGTAGGTGGGTGCCGGGAGTCGTTTGCGGTCCGCAAACCTCTTGTTGCGAACGGAGGTGCGCTCAAGGGCGGCCTTGGTCCGATCCCAGACTTTGCGGCACTGCTGAAGGTACGACCTGACGGATGGAATGATAGAGTCGGGGAAGGAGGAGGGAAGGAGTGAGGGCTGATAGCCCAGGGATGCCTCAAAAGGGGACAAACCAGTAGCTGCAGAAATGTGCGAGTTATGTGCATACTCCACCCATGCAAGGAGCTGGCTCCAGGAGGTGGGGCTGTGGGAGCAGACACAGCGGAGGGTATTCTCCAACTCCTGATTGAGCCTTTCGCACTGGCCATTAGACTGGGGATGGAATCCGGATGTAAGTGAGACCTTAGCCCCCAGGCATTGACAGAAGTTACGCCAGACTTGGGAAGTAAATTGCGGGCCGCGGTCGGAGACAATTTCTACTGGCAGGCCATGGATTCTGAACACATGGTTGAACAACAGTCTGGCGGTCTGGTGAGCGGATGGAAGTTTGGTCAGAGGTATCAGATGGCATGCCTTAGAGAACCTATCAATGATGGTGAGGATGACTGTCTTGTGATTGGATGGAGGTAGACCGGTGACAAAATCCAAGGCTATGTGTGACCAGGGACGGCTAGGTGTGGGTAGAGGCTGCAGAAGGCCCGTAGGCGGTCTGCTGGAACCTTTGTTGCGGGCACAAACAGGACATGCAGAAACAAACTCATAAACGTCCTTGTTTAGGGATGGCCACCAAAAATATCGTCTAATTAGGGCGATTGTGCGAGAGGAGCCAGGGTGACCAGAGAACCTGGAGGAATGCCCCCAGCGAATTACCTGGGAACGGACAGCTGATGGAACATAGAGTCGATGGGGAGGACCGCCTCCAGGGTCAGGTTCGTTCTCCAGCGCCCGTTGAATCTGCCTCTCCAATTCCCAGGTGACAGCCCCAATGATGCAGGGTTTTGGGATGATGGTCTCTGGGTCAGTGGAGTCAGGAGTGGCCGGGAACTGTCGGGACAGTGCGTCTGGTTTAACGTTCTTTGAGCCTGGGCGGTAGGTAATGGTAAAATTAAAACGTGAAAAAAACAGTGCCCAACGGCTCTGACGAGAGTTAAGGCGTTTAGCAGACTGGATGTAGGAAAGGTTTTTATGATCTGTCCAGATAATAATTGGCAACTCCGTCCCCTCCAGCCAGTGGCGCCACTCCTCTAGAGCCAGTTTTATGGCCAGCAGCTCACGATCTCCCACGTCGTAGTTTCTCTCGGCTGGAGAGAAACGCCTAGAAAAGAAAGCGCAGGGATGGAGTTTGCCATCAGAGGCAGACATCTGGGAGAGGATGGCTCCAACTCCTGTATCAGAAGCATCAACCTCCATAGTGAACTGGGCCGACGGATCTGGGTATGTCAGGATGGGGGCTTGTGTGAACCTCTCCTTGAGGAAACGAAAAGCCTGATCGGCTGCAGGGGTCCAAGTGAAGGTTGTCTTGGTGGAAGTGAGGGCCGAAAGGGGTGAGGCAATGACACTAAAGTCCTTGATAAACACTCTATAAAAATTGGCGAAACCAAGGAAACGTTGGAGGTCTCTTCGGGTCTTGGGTGTGGGCCAGTCCTCCACAGCCTTGACTTTGGCTGGATCGGTCTTCACCTGTCCACCCTCAAAGATGAAGCCAAGGAAACTTATGGACTCACGGTGGAACTCACATTTCTCTGCCTTAACAAATAAACGGTTCTCTAGGAGCCGCTGGAGGACCTGGCGTACGTGCTGCTGATGTTGTTTGGGGTCTTTGGAGAAAATGAGGATGTCGTCTAAATAAACAAACACAAAATGATTAATGAAGTCTCTGAGTACATCGTTTATGAGGGCTTGGAAGACGGCTGGGGCATTTGTTAAACCGAAAGGCATGACCAGGTACTCGAAGTGGCCGATCGGTGTCTTGAAAGCCGTTTTCCATTCATCCCCCTCCCTTATACGGACCAAATGGTAAGCGTTACGGAGGTCCAACTTGGTGAAGATGGTGGCCCCGCGTACAGTTTCAAAGGCTGAAGCCAGAAGGGGTAAGGAGTATTTGTTTTTAATGGTTATCTGATTAAGGCCTCTGTAATCTATGCAAGGACGAAGTGTTTTATCCTTTTTTTGAACAAAGAAAAAACCTGCCCCAACCGGAGAGGACGATGGGCGAATAATGCCCGCTTTCAATGACTCAGCTATATATTTCTCCATGGCTCCCTGTTCCGACTGAGACAGTTTATAAAGACGGGCTGACGGCAGGGGGGCCCCTGGAAGGAGATCTATGGAACAGTCATAGGGACGATGAGGTGGAAGGCTTAGAGCTAAGTCTTTGCTAAAAACACGTCGGAGATGAAGATACTCGGGTGGAACTAAGGACAGATCGGGAGGAACCTCAGGGGAGACAGGACCAATCGAAGAACGGGGAAGGGCTGACTGGAGACACAATGCCAGACAACTGGAGCTCCATGTTTCTATTCGTGACTCCCTCCAATTAATGTGAGGGTTGTGGGCCACCAACCATGAGTAACCCAAAACAACAGGAGAGTGTTTAGTGGGAAAAACAAAAAAAGAAAGGTTCTCGTGATGATTACCGGAAGAGATAAATTTAAGTGGAAGTGTCTGATGGGTAATGGTGGCTAGGGGACTGCCATCCAAAGCAACAACTGAGACTGGGGATGGTAACAAACGAACAGGTATGTGGAGTCTATTAACTAAGACTGGATCAATAAGGCTTTGCTCAGAGCCTGAATCAATAAGAGCTGAGACCGGATGTTGAGAGTCTTGAAGACAGATAACGGATTGTAAAAGTAATCGGGGAGCGGGGGTCTCAGAACATGCGCCCGCCAGTATCCCCTGGACTACTGGCGGGCCGGATCTTTTGGGCGAATGGGGCAGTCAAAACGAAAATGCCCGGAGGCGCCACAGTAGAGGCACTGTTTAGCCCTCATACGCCTATCTCTTTCTTCCGGGGATAGGTGAGCTCTACCTAGTTGCATGGGTTCTTCCAATGGTTGGCTCTCTGAGAGGGCTGGACGGAAACTGGGAGGCGTGACTAAGGCGGGAGAGGTGAGGCGTCGCGCCGGAAGAGGGTCCTGCCCCCGTCTCTCACGGGCTCTTTCACGGAGCCGGTCATCCACCCGAACAGCTAGAGCGATAAGCTCCTCTAGGTCTCGGGGTTTGTCACGAGTGGCTAGTTCATCTTTTAATTTTTCGGTGAGTCCGTTAAGGAATGCCGCTTTAAGAGCCAGGACGTCCCAACCTGCCTGAGTAGCCAGGGTTCGAAACTCGACCGTGAAGTCAGCTACCGAGCGACCTCCCTGTTTCAGGGACCACAGTCTCTTAGCAGCTTCCTCCTCGCTTAACGAGGAGGAGAAAGTTCTTTTAAACTGTGCTAAGAAGTCGGCATAACTAAGACTGAGAATACTTGTTTCGTCGATAAATGACTCCGCCCAACTCAGGGCTCTATCTCTGAGGAGACCGACAATATAAGAAATCTTTCCAGCGTCATCTGGAAAGGACTGAGGGGAGCGACAGAAAACTAAGGAGCACTGCAATAAGAAACCCCTGGATTTATTCAGCTCACCAAAGAAGGGTTCTGGAGTAGGAGCGGACACCCCGACACCAGGGATCGGAGCCGGCGCGATATCAGCGGGAGGTTGGACAACTGGGGGAGAAGAAGAGGTAGGTTGATTCCTGCTTAACTGTCCTCTTAGGTCCTGAATCTCGTGAGTTAGTGAGCTCACGGCTTGAACAAGCTGCGTCTGCTGTTGGCTCATGGTTTGTAATAGAGCCTCATGCTGTCCTAGCAATAACCCCTGATGGGAAACTGCGCTCCGCAGTTGCGCCCCTGAGTCAGACTGGTCAGTTCTTTCTGTCATGTTAGAATAGAACGACTCAGAATCAGGGCAACCGCGGAGACAAAACAGTTTAGTTGAATCTGGTTTATTGATCTGGTTATTGTTTAGAGTGCAGGGTCTCAGGTGTTGGTGGTGTCCGGTTTGATAGTCTTCTGGTCTGCTTGGAGAGGTGAGAGAAAACTGTGAGAAACAGCCTGTGGCTGCTGAGGATGTGGAGGTTGCTAAACTCACTGAGTCGGAGGCTTGCCAAGGACCAGGAGGGGTGATGTCCTGGGTCCGGGTGAAAATCCTGAGATGCTCTCTTGTGCAGATGGCTTGAGGGTGGACAGGCAGGTGAGCTCTAGGAGGAGGGCTTGCACTGGCAGACGATCAGGGAACGTTCAGTTGCCCTAGGGTTCCAGGCTTGAGGTATCTGTGGCGTAGGCGAAAGGTTCACGCTGGAAGCGAGAAAGAACTGACGCCCTCCTCCTGGCCTCTGCTCCTTAAGAAGGGCTCCAATTAGTTGTGATGAGAAGCACCTGCCCGTCACACCCTGCAGAGAAGAGAGAGAGAGAAAACCCGGCCCTGCACCCAGGCCTGGAGTGTGACACTTACTGTTCGAGGGAAGGAAACAAGCTCTGAGGTGTGGTATTCAGTGTCTAGTTTCCATTGGATTTGATCTGTGTTTCAAAAGGCAAGTATTAAGGCGGATCCGGGCAGGTGAGTCTCCAGAACGTTGGAGAGCGGGCAAGTGGAGGAAAGCCGGGGACAATGGAGCTGTGGTGGAAGAACGTGGATGAGGAAGTCTCTGGAGGCTCAAATTTAGAGTGGAGTTAGCAGAGGTATGCTGTGTGCTGCTGCTCAGCTACATCCTCCAGCAGAGAACCTCAGCAGAAGGGAGACGCCTGCACCAGCACATACACAAAGACACTCTCAACACACCAGTGTCCGTATTCCCAAAACATCCCAAGACTAAAATTAGGTCTTAGTGACATTATTTTAGAAAACTTCTTATAATTTCTCGAATTCTAAGCTTTTTCCTAGAATTTTACCTTGGTAAGATAAAAGTAATTCCCAAATTATTGAAAAGCTGGTTCACATGGCAAGATTTTAAAACAGTTGGCTGATTTTCAAAGCCCGAGAGACACCAAACACACCTAAAAAAAAAAAAAAAGTACAACAAGAAATTGTAGATCAAACATCTTTGCTCATACAGTGTCCGGTCAGACGGCAAGCACAACACACTACGCACAAACAGATTTCACTCAGGAACATTCATATGTGAGACAGGAAAACTTGCAAGGCTTTTCAAGGTTAAACAATGACTTCAGGGTAAATAAACTTGGATGATGAGGAAGAACAATGGTGATAGTTAGTGGACTATTTTTAACAGAGAAAAAACCAAAGGTACAAAAACAAAAGGTGTTGGTTAAAAGAGAGGAGACTGCACGAACAGGGTTGGGATGGAGGGATCTCTAAATTTGCTACACTATGATATAGAGGTGAGTTATGTTTGTTTGTTTTTTTATCTTGGGGTTCCCTCACCTCTCTTTCTGATTGGCTAAACATCACAGTCAACGGGCTACATACTTGTATGTCCTCGGGGAACGCCACACACGCTGGGATATCGGGCCTAGACCATCCAACATGTTGGCAATGTCACACATTAAACTGCGTGGTGGCAAGAAGTCTTTACATCGAACTGTTTTATATGTGACACCGAGCTTGATGCACTGAGCTTCGATTTCCAGGCGGAACTTTGAAATCCTGTCTTCCGATTGGCAAAGTCAACTGTAACGGCCACTAGAATCAGATTTTCCCCTCAGAAAGTTGGATATATTTTCTTAAGGCCGATTGTCAGATCCAATATGGCAATTCCTCGCACCAACAACAGTAAGCTGTGATAAAACATGTTTATTTTACAAGACACAACGGTTAGCATGCATCTAAAATTAATGTTACATGTAGCGGCTGCAACTCTGAACTGAACAAATTAAAAGTGTTGTTTGCATGTGGAAACTACAGCTTCAAATTATGTTTTATAAAAGGTACTACAAACAAAACAACAGCTTTCCTGGCCATTGCCATATTGGAATCCTGACCTTTGGTTTTTATTTTGGAAAACTAAAATTTCCGACTGGAACGCTATTAACTCGGGTTTACCCCATTCCCAGCTCCTATTTTTGATTATACGAGGCAAATGGAATGCAAGATTAAGCAGGGAAGATGGTGGAAAGCGAGTGGGCTGTTTGGCTGATCCACCACACAACAGTGGCAGAAATGAGCACATAATCTTCTTTAACAAGCATACAATTATTAATATGGACATAAGACAAACTATCATTCCCTTAGGGAAGTCTCTTTTAAAGGTTGATTTGCATGGTAATAATGATCGTTTTAGTCGAGCTGTGATTTATGAACTGTTGTTACTATTTTATATTTATTATTTTATTATAATTTTTATAAAAGATTTCTTTTATCTGTGATTGAATATGTGGTGCTGTGCAGCTGATCCTTGTAGCTGCGGCAAATTTCTCTTAAGGGAGACTAATAAAGACATTTTGACTTTGAGAAATGAATTAGTTTCAGCAGCTGGAGGGGTCAAAGATGCCCCTATAGTCAAATAATTTTATTGTGGACAAATAATAGGAAAAATAATATTAATCAAGAATTAAAAGTGGGAAAATGTATAAACAATATAGTAAAGAGGAATTTCAGTAATATATACAGACTCTAAAAAGCTCTCAATAATGAAAAAAATATTCATAAATACACACTCTACCCAAGATAAAGTACAATGATAAACACTCTAAATACATAGAGGGAATATGTAAAAGGTGAGAAAGTATTTGCTGTACGATGTCAGTATCCATAGCCTAGATGGTCATCAAGAAGTTTGCTTGTGTGATGCCATGTAGCTTTTGATTGCTGGCCATGGCGCATCAAATAGATGATGTAGTAAAATGACCAATATAGAGAGTAAGCATAAAAATAAGCAAATCAAATCAAACACAAATGTCAAACAACATTTTTTATTTAATTATGCTAAATTTCATCATCATACCACACATTTCTTAATCTAGCCTAATCGGTTACTTTCTCTCCATTGATTACTAGAAGCACAACTGTGTGCCTTTTTTTTGCTTGTTTTCTTTTTTTCGTTCCTTGTATTAACCAGTCACAACTCTTAGAAGACAGCGTCACACATAGCAACAACACCTCCTCACTAAGATGAAAATCTGCTGTCTCTTTAGTCAGAGTTACTCTCTCTATTTGAATCACTCTTAAGCTAAGAACCCTTGAAAGGAATTTTTAGGCTAAATTAGGAGTTCTCTGAGAGGACTCTGAGAATCTTTGTAAATACAGGCACAGGATGACAACAGATGTGAATAGCACCTCCTGCTAATGCAAACATGTTGCCCGCTATTTATGAAATAGGAAAGCCCCCCCCCCCCCCCCAAACCCTGTATGGCCAATCAGTAAGTGATTTTGTGTCTTCAGTCACAGATTTAAACACATTTTGTGCTCTGTGAGCAGCAGGTGTACATAGAACCACCTCAATAGTGTAACATGTCAAGTGTTATTTAGGAAAACTTGCAACGATGTGATAAACTAAGGTAGAAACAACATAACTCTGAAACACAGGGGAGTAATATTTAAACAGCAGAGAAAAAAAACTTATACACCCCAAAAAATATGTTTTTAATGCATTTATCATTTTAAATCTGTGTAAGTACAAGTATGATTAATAAGGAAGAGCAACTGAATAAAATAACATTTTAGATGCAGCTCTATTTTTTGAACAGGTTAGAGGGCACCACATATGGTCCTCGAGGGCTACCTGGTGCCCGCGGGCACCATGTTGGTGACCCCTGGTATAGAGTAAGTTAATCAGATTCAACTTTTTTTACGTTACTTTTTTTAAATGAGAAATATGAAGGTCATTGTTCAATTTGTGACCTGTCCAGGCTATTACCAGCCTCTTGCCCTGTGACCGCTGTAGACAGGCACCAACGCCCCTGTCCTGCAAGGACAAGTAGGTTTGATGGATGGATAGATCTTAAACATTGAGCTCTTGTGGGACTGTTGGTTCTTTACATAGTTTTACAATTATCCCTGTTAAAGGTATTCTCTTTTTTATGTTTAAAGTTTTGTACAAGAGTGGTGATGTTACTAATAATTATTTGGAGCCAGACGTTTATTTGAAATTTTATCTTATGGGAAAGGTTTACTTTTGATGGTAAAGCTTTGCCATATTTTTGCTTGTTTCCTTGCACCGTAGATATATATACTACCATAAAGCTCTTTGCATTCAGACTTGGGTTTCCGCCCTGGTTATTCAAGCAATCCATCAGTTTCCACTATTCTGGTTACCTGCCATTTTTATGTATTAAAGAAAAACACCTTCCTGAAATGATTTCCTACCTTGGTATTGCTTTCTCCTGCTTTTGGGAATATCTCATTTAAATTTTCACCTTGCGACTGAGTTGCTTAGAGGTGGCCGCTGGTTGATGATTGATGGGACAAGGTTTTAGGAGTCAGAATATTAATAAAGCCTTGAAATTTGCATCACCTGGCCTTTCCAAATGATGGCTATGAATAAGCCATGCCCCTAACAAGCTGATTAAGGTTTGAAGCCATGGAAAAAAATGAATTGGACAGATTAGTTCATCTTCTGCTCTCCGGACAGAAATGATGGCCAACGACGCAAAGCTTTCCATGTTGATAGTAAACATGGAAAGAGAGTCCCATAACTTTGAATAAAATTGCCTCAGTTTCATGGTATCAATATATGAAGGAAATAGTTAAACACATTAATAACATGAACTAATTGTTAAAAAAAATAATTCTACTGCTGCTACATAATGAGAACCTACAAGGTTAAAAGAGATTATTTTATAGAATTATATATAAAAAACTTTATATATAATGGGAACCTAGAGCAACATAGGTATAAGAAGTTGATATAAACTTGGAAATTAGTTCCAAGTTAATATATTAAAAAATCAAGGTTAAAAACCTATTTGCTTAGAGTTGCCTTAAAATGTTAATGTTGAAGTTTGTAGTCCAACTTGTCTTATAATGTAACTGACCTCCTGCTACTATTCCAATGCAATGTGCTTGCCTCTAATGTTTTCCCTCTGCTTTTGTTTCCTGTTTTTTCTTTTTTCTTTTAGTTTTGTATATGTAAAGCACTTTGAATCATCTTATTACTGAAAAGTGCTTTATAAATAAACTTGCTTTGCCTTGCCCTTTGGACTTGTTTTCCGATAGGGTTTGGTTGCCCCGGGACCCAAGGTTTTCCAGACACTTTAATGCAGACTCTATTCTTCACCAAAACCAAATTGCTAACCTCTCCTGCAAGCTAAATTCTCGCAGTATTTGTGCGTTCACAAACACATGAAAATCTATCTTGTACCACTCCTGCTTCAACTGTTTGTGACCTAGTGAAAACAGTTTGGGCCAACCATGTTGCAGTATTATGGTTGAGGGTGGGACATACTGCAATCCACATGGAAACTTAAGAGGATGGGTGTTTAGCTGCTGCTAATACATCTGCTTTGTCAGAATCCATGATTTCTTTTTTCAGCAAGAAGTGCCTTGTCCAGTGTAACTTGAGGTTTCTCATGATGGCTGTAGCTTAAAGTTTTCATTTGATACTGTGATTGGCTAAAACCAACATTCGGTAGCTGGGCACTAGGTGTCGCTTTGCCTAATCATTTTAGAAAATTCTGCAAAACGTCCCTCCTTTTCCTGAATGGATTCAATGGGAGCAGACCCAGATTCATAATGTGCAGAATGTAAAGTGCTATACATTACCAATTTGGCTTTCCAGGTTATAAAAAATGCACCAAGAAAAAAATAAAAAAAAACATGCAGATTCACGAATAAGATCCCTGCCCATTTCTGACCAAATCTGAGATTTGCATTGGATTATTGTTATCGCAGGACCTCGGAGTTCAGCAAAATATAGTAGGTAATTTGTGTGGGAATTTTTAATTTTCAAATTACTAACATGGCTGATTTGCATTGGATTAACAACACAGATAATCCCTGCAATTGTTACAAATCATATTTGGTCCCTTGGTAAAACTAATCACATCAGAATAGGATTTATGTATATAAATACTAGTGTTGGGACTAATGGCATTAGAAAATAATTGTGTTAGAAAAGGTGGCATTTTTTTCTGTAATGGAGTAATCTAATTAATTACTTTTCTCATATCCTTATGTTACTTTCAATATAATGTGATGCGTTACTTCTACACAATCAATTAAATGGGAAATAGCCTGTATTTTATACCATTTTAACAAGTCCAAGGACCGCAAAGCACTTTACACTGCATGTAGTCATTCACCCATTCATTCACACCTTCACACACTGATGGTGGTAAACTACACAGTGGCTGCAGCTGACCTTGGGCCAACTGACAGAAGCGGGGCCGCCGTACAATCCCTCTGACCACCGGCTTCTTTAAAAACAGCAACTTTTCTGAAAAGCACGCTCTCTGCTGTAAGAGAGTTTTTTTCTTGTGCAGTTAAAAAGCAGAGGGTGGTAAAGAGGGTTAGATAGAGGCATACCTAATGCTGATTGGCTGAGGAGAATTAAGTTTTTGTGGGTGTTCACCTTGCACTGACAAAACAGTAGACCCTAACCTAACAGCAAGAGAAACACACCACAACGCAGGAGAGCAATGCAAATACAAAGACAGCATGTGGAAGCTGAATGTTTAGGCGCTATTTTATGTGTAGTCAAGTCAAAAATGTGCAGGATCGACGGATAAATAAGTGAATGGAGTCTTAGAAGTTAGTATGGAGTGTTGTTTGGATTTTAAATAAATGGTCAAAAGTAAACCCTAGCTTATACTTTTTTTTGTTAAGATATATTTCCAACTGGGTGCCTTACTTTACTTCTTTAGAGGTATGCCGTTATTGTTTACAGACATAATTACTAAAATTATGACCTGTTGTCTGGAATGATGTGACACCTATTTAATTTTTACGACAATATTTATTTTAGCTTGTTATATTGCTTGAAAAACATGTTATTGCTATACCCTTTTTAAAGGCATGTTAATGTGCAGTAATTTTCAAGTTGTAAAGCATTGAATTAGTGTTATTTAATATTTTGCTATTATTATTATTATTATTATTATTATTATTATTATTATTACTATATTATTATTAATAATATAATAATAATATAATAATAATCATAATATAATTGATAGGTGTCTTGACTCTTGACTCACTTGTCCGACCACACACACTACAATGGTAAAGATTAATGTACAATGTTTTCAGATATTAAGTCCATTTAAATATTTATTATGCGTTTTATATTTCATGAGTGAACTGAGCAGTATTAATAGGTCCAATAACAGTAAAGTCATCCAAATTTTTTTACATTTTAGATTGTAAAAAGTAGATACATAGTTACTATGCCTAGTTACTTTGGTGCAGTAACTGAGTTAGTAACTAAGTTACTAACTCAGTTACCTTTTGGGAGAAGTAGCTGGTAACTACAACCAGTTACTTTTCTAAGTAACTTGACCAACACTGATAAATACACAAAAATACAAGACCCCTGCTCTTCTACTGAATAGAACAAATTCAGTGAAGGAGATGCAGGAGACTCCCCCCACTGGATCCTTAAGGTATTGGTGGTGGAAAAATTACAAGCATACAAAGTGTAATATATACAAAGTGTAATGTAATATATATATATATATATATATATATATATATATATATATAAGCTGCTTTATGGCTTTATGATTGAAAAGAGTGTCTGAAATAGATGATTTTTTGTACGGTAACCTTCTTTCAGCCAGCTCTCTGGCAGTGTGCAGGAGATACAGCCAGAAAATAAACCAATTTCTCTGTCTCTATATAGAAGAACTTTGAACTGTAGTTACAGTAAGACTGAAAATGTTAGAATTTCTAATTAAACGTTTTAAAAGTCTAGTAGACCCTGATACTAGTGAGCAAACCCATATTCAATCTGTATAGATTTTGAGTATACACATGGCCATAACTTGGTAGGAGTTTGAGTTTATTGCTTGCTTTATCCTGGATAAATGTTGATAGCAAGACATAAAGACTGGTGACAAAAGTAAAGAAAATTGAATTTGGTTGATGAGCTTAATTACAGACGCAACTGCAACTTCCAAACACTTTAATGAAGCCATGAAAAAATGGGCCATTAAAATGAAGTCTTTGTTTCTCCCATCAATCCTTGTTTAACATCATTGCCGAATGAGTGGAGCTCTCCACTTTGGGTTCCCCTCATTACGACACTGAAGAAGAACAAACGACACAGAACCCATGAATTAATTAACCAGCACCTGCTGCCAAAGACACAGAACGTCATCAGGATTCAGTATAATTTATCGTTATGCATGAAGGAGAAAATACAGGGGAGAAACATTCATACACACAAGCCACATGGCTATTTAAAAAAGTCACTGAGCTGTTAGAAGAAAAAAAAAAAACCTTTTGATAAGGTTTAATTAGCATGCATTTACACCGTTTTTCATGTTGGAAAGGTGATGAATTGTATTATTAAAGGGTTCACAATGCAAATCAATGGGGCAGAAAGAGAGGAGGTAATTAAACAATGCCATGGCTGCCTTCATAATCATCCAACTTTCATAGGAGGCAGGACAACCCCACTGTGCCCAAACTCTTGCTGAGTGTTTTAATGGATGAATCGGAACCCAAACGCTGCTCCGTGAAACAGAAACTATAGTGTTTTTTACTATTTATACTAATTCAAAGAAAAAAATACAGATCAAGGTCATTTTAATAATTTTAATACAAAACGTCGCTCTTGGTGCAAGTAGCTTTTCTACACTTAACTACAAGGACGTTTTTTTATTGATATTGAAAATTCTTAGCAGTTCCTCTAGATTCCCTCTGCAGCAAGTAGAAAGGTCAGTTATTTCTGTAAAACAAAATAGTGTTCTCATTTTATGCAGTACCCCACTTTCTATTCTCAATCCTGCATGATGAGGGAATATTGCAGTTCTTTAGTGCCCTGCTGGGTTCATGTTTCCTGCCTTATTCTAGATCTCCCTTTCAAATCAGGCTTGCATATCCCCGTTCTCCTCGGATTTTGGACATGTTAGAGCTAAGAAAAGCTGCAAATGCTGATGTGACAGACCTCATTTGCAGTCCTCTGTCCCTGTACTCTGACTCCCTTAGGTTTTCTGCTAGTTGAGCAGACTAAGATAAAGCTTCCTTTTTTTGTTTCTCTTTCAGCCCTTTGCCTCAGCTCCTCCTGGGATTGCTGGTTGCAGAGGTGCAGATGTGTGGTAATTGAGTTTATGCTAGGCCGTTTGAGGTGGAGCTGCCACTACGCCCCTTAGTCAAACCTATTCCCCTAATTTTCTGTCTCCATGGAGATATGGCCTCAGGAATTGTGAAAAACTGGGGACCATATGGTTAAGTTTCACCCTTATTTGAAATTATGTATGACACCGGCTTTGCTCTCAGTGGGATGTTTTCGCTTACATTCACATTCAGTTATAATAGCCCACTGTGGCAACAAGATTAACCACAAGCTTAAGTGCAGACATTCCCACTTCTACTAGCTCTATAGATTACACTGTACCATGAAGAATAATTCCTATATCTTATATCATAGGGATTAGGGCTGGACGATATAGAAAAAAAAGCTTATCAATAAAATAGAAAATCATATTGGTCGATATCGCTAATCATCAAAAAATTCAAAACATATATTTAAGTGCAGCCCTGGCCATTTTTTGCTGTTGTTTAATGACCTATTTATAGATAAAGAACACACAAACACTGAATTTTTTACCACGCTACAGGTTCTTAAAAAGAAAATGTGCTCTCTGAACTCTTTGAAGGGGGCAGAGCTGGCTGATGGATCATTTCTGGGTCTGCGTTTGTGATTGGTATGAAGGATGTAGTGACTGTGGTATTAACCTACATGATAGGCTAGAGTGCAAAAAGAAGGAAAACCATTCTGTTGAACTTTTTATTGACCCTTTCGTTTATCAATTGATATACTGTATGTTGTTATTGAATTACCGTCTGGCCCTAAAGGGATACACCTAAAGGGGTTTTCTAAGTGATGTTAAAAATTCACATGACTGGGTTTGTTCTTATGTTTTGTCTAACTTTCTGGATTGAAAATCCTCTCTCCTGGAGATTTGAGTTGATGTAGGAGCTCAAGAATTGATAAAGAATACAAAACAAGGTGCCAGTACCGAGGGGAGGGATCGCAAGCCTAGATCCATCGAAGGCGGCTCCAACGACAACCTCAGTTAAACTTCTGACGTTCTCGTCCAAATCGAACAGACCTCATGTGTCCATCATACTTACTGAGGCAGGCAGAACAACAGTCCTGGAATTGATCAGAATAGGAGGCAGAGACATACTTCACCAGATGATGCAGGAAGAGACATACTTGACCAGACAATGCACACAGAGACAGATTTGACAAGATGATGCATGCAGAGACAGATACTGCTGATGATTCCCCAGTGAGAGCAAAGCAAGACACATAAATCTCAGGAACAACTTGAAACAGGATCAAGGACTGGTAAGGCATACTAATGAGGGCAGGCGAGAACAGGTCCACGGGATCAGCAGGCTGAGCAACAAAATCACTGGGAGGAACCATAGGCAGGGAGCAAGAAGGGAAGAGATGTTCTGGCAGAGAATGATTGAGGGAAATGTAGGCAGTGAGTCAGGTGGAATGACTTGAGAATAATTAGTCAGGGACTGGTAGAGCTGATTATGGTGAGAGTGGTGACTATGAGACGGCTGAGATAAGCATGAGATGGAGAATTAACAATTAGTCCAAAAAGACACAAAACAAAAGCCTGAATCGTCACAGAGGGAGGTTTTTGACCTGTTTCATAAAACAGTAGATACATCCCACTTTTGGCTGCCTGGCTTTTAATGCACTAAGCAATATATTCAACTATTCTGAAATGAAAAGAAATTTCTATGTAATGGATAACAATTTTAGACGATAGAGTGAATCATGACAAATAATAACAAAAGAAGTTAAACATATTTTTTTTTGTATTTTCAATCCCTTGCTTCTTGTTTATTTCCCAGAACACAGCTTTGGAGTCAGATATTGCAGGCAGCCGGAGGCCAATCCTTTTACAGAAAAATATAGAGATTACTCACAGGCATACACAAATTGAGGCAATTACCATTGTAAGAAGCTCACAGAAGGTCACTTAAACTGCTGGTAAAATACCGGCTTGTGTAGAGAACCGGCATCTTAATTACTTACAACATTACATGTTTCGGTTGAAACCCTTTTTCAGCGCAAAGAATAAAAGGTTTCATGTTGGCTCTAAATATAGACAAGATGACACAGTACATCTGGTATCCTCACTGCAATTTTGACAAGTTTGCTAATGTTTCTCTTTATCATCTGGTTGTCTCCCAAACACACAAAACAAACAGCTAATTAGCTATAAAGGGCTTAAACTGTTTTAAGAAAGACACATACTCAGCATTAAATCTATGCTATAAAATGAACCTAGTTCTGGTGTATTCTTCAAAAGGAAAACATTATTTTTCCAAAACGTAAAATCTACAGAAGCAAACCTCAGAAAACTGTGCAAATTTGATTTAATGTACTCCAGGGAAATTGAACTGGGCTGTTGATGGAAGTGCCACAGAATAGACGGCCACAGTTTCTTGGCTGAGTGAAAATTTTGAGGGCAAAGCAGATGGGTGGCTAGAAATCAAACAACTGCTGTAATCAATTCAGCATGAGAGTTATCATGAGCCTGTGTGAACGGGAGAGAGTGAAGCTCAAAGACAGCAGCAGAAAGCAATCATACTCACCACTTGTTTCACACAGCACAGTTGTTTCTGTTATTTACAAAGTAAAACAAATTCAAGGGAATACCTTTTTAAGTCCTAGTCAAGAAGTTATTAATCCCCTCTTCAGAGATTGCTCTTCTTCAAGTTACTTCTGAAATTTGAAAAGGCCTGAAATGCAACTCTTTCCTTATTCAGTTGGAGTTTATAAAAAAAAACAAAAAAACAAAAAAACAAAACACTGAATAGTTTTGTGATGTTTCCTCTAACTGGAAAACTAGCTTTTTCACACTCATTGTAATGAGCAAAGAGGAGTAAAACAAGGAAGAGAACATATGATTCAGTTACAATGCTTGGGAATTCACGTTGTACTCAGTACCTTCAATGAGATGTGATCAGAGGTAAACTAGCTGGACTGAGCAAGAGAGAAACACATAACAAAATATTTCCTCAGATTGGATGGTAAGATTTGGCCCGGGTCATGCTGTTGTAATGTGTGTTTGTGGGCCAAGCCCAAGAGGCTTTTTCTACTTTGTCTGATTCTGATAGCCAAATTTATGTTAAAGTGAAGGCTGCCGTTTTGAAAGCATATGAATCGGTGCCTGAAGCTTATCGGCAAAGGTTTCGATTTTGTAAGAAGACTTCTGCGCTAAGTCATTTGGAGTTTGAGAGGGATCTAAAAATTTACTTTTTGCTCTGGTACGCCACCCCAGGTATCACAACATTTAAAACGGTTGTGTAAGCTCATTATTTTGGTACAGTTTAAGCTGAGACTGCAGCTGCGGCCGCTGAATTGGCGGGCAACTGTTTTGATGCACAAGTCGTTTTCCGGCAAATGCGGGTTCCTGTGATGGACGTGGTGAATCTTTTAGCCACCTCTGTGTTGTGTGTAATGAGGTTAAGTCACCTGGAATTCAGGGCAAATTGTGTAATTATTGTCACAAATATGGCCATTGGAAGACAGATTGCCATTTGTTGAAGTCTAGGACTGCATCACTACACGGTAGCCCAAAAGGAGCTGGCTTAGCCACCATGTGTCTAACAGCATAAAAAAGGAGGTTATCATGAGGCTTTTGGAGTCCTATGTGCCTTTTATCAGAGAGAATTATGTGTCTCTGATAGGTAAGATAGTAATAAGAAGGTACTTGTGAAAATACTCAGACACTGGTGCATTTGATTCATTTATACAGGCTGATAAAAATTGCCCTTGTCTGAAGAATCTGAGACCAGCAGTTGTGGGGTCTATGGGTATAAAGGCCTGATTTTTAAAGATTTCAAATAATGACAGCTAAATTGCGGTAAACTGTGAGAGCAAAAAGTGGCCATGTTGCACCTGATCATCAAAGATTGCGTCCCTAGTGAATAAGAAGTACAACACAGATTTGGTCTGCCCCATTCAAATGAGTAAACCGTGTCTACTGCTGGCAGTTTTGGGATCTGCTGTCAAAGACAGACAAATCTTTCACATTATCACTCCATGCACCCAAGACGCACAAAACCTTGTTTAATAAATGGAGAATTAGTGCTGTTAAACTTTGTCTTACTTCACTTCGACCAAGCAAGCATGGTCATCCACACTCAACTAGCAGGGACAGAGGCCATTACAGCTGACCTAAGACCAAGTCAGATCTAGAGGGTTGACAAGAGTAAGCCTGCTAGAGTAAGGTAAGGATGACATCAGCAGAAGGATCCAACTGTATTCACTAACACTTTCAACTTGTCCCTACTACTATCACCAAATCTATTAAAAGACTCATTCTCCCTCACATACATTTTTTTATATGCATATGTGTGTTTTATTCACTAACACAGCAGAGCTGCTGAGCTGTTTTCTTTTGTGCGAAACAATGACAATAAATTCTCTGCTATTCTATTCTATTTTAAGATGAATCGTGAAGGAAAATCACAAAAATTCTCAAACCTCACATATACAATACATTATTAACCAAATAATTTTTTTAAACTCCCATTTCCATTGCTTGAGAAATGGATATTTATTCTCCTCGCTTAGCAATAGCTGACTACTGGAGAATGCACTTTCTGATTAAATAAACTTTGAGAGAACATAGGTATTCCCTACCTAACAATTCCAGGCTGCAACATCATTTTTAAACATTTATGTTCCTGACATATGGTATTGTTGTTTTCCACTCTCTTTGAACAAATACAGTAGTCAGTAAACATCCTAAGGCTAGAGCTAACGTGACTAGAAACCCATATAAAACAACTGTGCACTCTCAGCTTAATTCCCATGTTTGATCTTCACAAATCCTTTGGTGTTATTGGTGATTTCTAAGTCTATGAAAGTTAAAGACCATTTAAAAGTAGACTTTTGTAATCAATCAAATCCTGCAGATACTTTCCCCTTCTAATAATGAAACAGTGTCATCCCCAGCGTCAGGGTCAGCCCCCTCACTTAACTTAATCTAGACCATACTGAAAGTTGTTATCAGCAGTTTTTAAAGTGATGGTAATGGTTGGTTCATAGTTGAACACTTTTAATAAGATTTAAGAGGGCTAATGGTAAGAAGGAGGTACTTGGTGAAAATGTGTCCTAAGCTTAAGCACTCTTCTGCAGAGAGAGAACAAAGTCACAGCCTAGAGTCCAGAGATTAATGCTGATACGTGCCAGATGGTGTTAGAGCTTTAATGTTTCTCAAACCTGGTCCACAGGTGCTGCTTACTTATGTATTGTAGTCCATCAGACCTGATTCAAACCACAATCAAATTTCTGAAATAAAAGATCGTCATAATGTACATAACATTCAATTACCATTCTTAGCTTTATCAGCGTATTGTTCTGACCTAATAAGATTGAGAGAAGCCCTCAATGGTCAAATATATTAATGAAAAATAAGCTGTATGCATGGCATTGTCCTCAAATCTTACAACACAGCTTTGGGCACCATCCACACCACACTGCCATAACTCATAGGCTCACAAAACACATGTGTAGCCATGGTAGGAGCTGTTTGAGTGTTTTAAATATGATAATTAAGATATTTCTATGAAGCAGGAAAAGATGGGGTGAAATAGGATGTTGCCTTTGGAAGGATGTTTTTTGAAATATATTGCGGGCCAATGTGGATATATTTTGCGGTAATTTCAGAAATCTTTCACTATTACATGTTTGTGAATGGATTGATACGAACAATTTCAAACTTGGCATTAATCATATGATATGTGAAATTTAGGGTCTAAATAATAATAATAAAAAAGGTATGATATGAACCTTTTTATAAATTAGACCAAAAATGATATGCCCACAACCTCCCATGAAATGTCACAGTTTTCAGTAATAAGTAGTGTCATCTGCATGTCGTATCATCTGTCACAGTGTGTGTGTGTGACAAAATCCCAAAAAGTAGTGATTTTTCTCATTTTCTTTTTACTATTCCTTAAAAGGACTAAGCACACAATATTTTAAATAAACAACTAAAGTAGTTAGACTTTTTTTATTGGAAAGGGATGTATTAAGTTGTATATATGCAATATTTAAATAATGTGTTTTTCACATTTGCCGTGAAACCCACCCAGTTTTTTAATTGCTAAAGGCCACAATTCTCTGCAATATGATCAGGATTTGGGTCACTCTTTCTTTAAAAATACATGCTGTATATAGCCAAGTGTAACACTTGGCTTTGAAACAGAAAGTTCTGAATTGATGTGGTCTTATCTGCTATGAAATTAAAGAGACAGTGATTTTAAAGACCAGTACTTTGTGTTGTACCTAACATTCTAAATGGTAATTATGTTATATGATTTGAATTTGACAGTAATAAATGTCCCGTAATTAGAAGTAAACTACAGAAGTATTCCCAGACAAAATTCCACTAGGAACTGCACATGCCCAAGGGGCCACTTTTTGGACAGGCTCAGTCTAGACAGTTAAAACAAAAAAACAAAACAAACAAACAAAAAACCCTTTAACACACATGGATTGTGTGAATGGAGAAGGTTGTTAATGAAAAATGTACCTCTTACTGCTCTTCTTGGTTCTGTCGACCCGGAGTAAATGACAACCGTCCATGTTTATGTGTGTATCTGGAGTTAGCGTGGCTAGCTATGTCTTAGTCAGCATGATCAAACTGCTTTCACACACCATTGGAAACACAGAACATGTGTAAAAGCAACACGTTGAGATTACTGGAAAAATAATACCAATTGTTGGATGGATCTCACAGTGGGGTGGCTTGTGCACTAGTGATAAATATTTTTACATATTCGTATAAGGCCTGCAGAGGAAAATTTAGTCCTCTGAGGAAGAGAAAATTCATGCTGAGGTGGAAGGTTGCCTGTTAAATTACAAAGACATGTTCATTCATTTACACTTTAAATTTGTGTTCACTATACATTTTAGAAGTAAAAAAGGTTAGATGGTTATTTTTGCAGTAATTAAATATTCAGGATAAGAACATTGACAGAGGAGAGGTGAGCAGCAGTCAATATACATTTGAACCTCTCAAGTGGGGAGAGCTGAACTCCAGTTTGTTTTTTAAATATTTTCAGATGAGGAAGTTGAAGTAAAGGGAATGAGTCCTCACATGGAAGATGCAGTCTTCAAATTCAAAACTGAACTTAGTAATTGAGATAGCTGCAATTCACAAAAAACAAACAAAAAAGATCTCCATCCAATTCACAAAACAAATAGATACAATTTATATGCAAAATATGTAGTCAATTCAATCTGATCACACAGACAGATTCCAAGTCAGTTTGTTGATCATTGCTTAAGCAAATTGAACCTCAAAATGATTTGCGTAAAGACTTAAGGTAGGTAATACTTGAGGACGGGGCGATACAATGGCAGTAACTGGGGTCCCCCGGTTACATTGCAAGATACAGTGCTGTAGCCATGAAGGACAATATGGCTTGTTTTCTTAAACACTGGATTCTTGATGAGGAGATCAGCAGCAGAGGAAGAGAAGGAGAGTAAGGTAAGTCAAGAGTGTGAAAAACAACACAAAATAACCTGTCCAGAAGTTAAAGAATAGTCAGCATCTGGCTGTTCTCTGCTTCCATACTGGACAGTTCACACTGAAAACCAGGACCAAGAAAAACTGAATTTGACCATGATGTGCTTAAAGAGACATTTTAAGCACATCTCTCTCAGAGCTCAAGACTTCTTAAAACACATCTGTTTGTTGAAGCCTTTGGCACATCCTGACAGGTTGACTCTATTTTTAATATTTTTTAAATGTTTAACTATTTAAATGTTTTACTATTTTTAACTATCATGCCTGTCCATTTCAATTTGTTCTGTTATTTATTTATTTTTTATTTTTCAGTTCTTTTCAGTTGTATTTGTACAGCACTGTTGACCATTGTTCTTGTAAAGTGCTTTATAAATAAATATGTTATGGTATGGCTTTTTTTTCCTAAAATACTTAAACACTTATCCCATTTATCAATTAAAAAAAAAAGCATACTTGTACATGTTTTTGCAGTAAAAGGTTATAATTTAACTGATCTGTCTTTGTTTATTCATCCAGGCCACATTTTTCTTTGCGTGTGTAGCTGTTTCCTTTGTTCAGTTTCACTGTTCGTTTTCCTCACCACTTATTTTATATCTCTCACCAACAGCTTTTTTCATTTCATATGGTTTGTTTGTTCCATACGCACAGGCTACAAAATTGTATTCAACTATTGTTACTGATGGTATACATTTTCTTATGCAATGTCCCTACATAACAAGATAATTATGTCAGGGCAGTGTGTCACATTTGAATCCATTTGGAGGCAGTTCACATTATTTAAATTGGAAGATGAAAACCTCTACACAGAATACAATGTGTCAAGACAAAATTAAAGTAATCAAAATTAAAGTAAATATAGAACATATTAATTGAAGTGGTATTCTTCAAACAAGTGTTTAACAAAATTTTGCTCTGAATGAAAGTCTGTTACTTACAGTTTGGTGACCAATATGCATTCATGTAATATGTGTCAGCATGGGACTTTTTTATTGGTAGAAGAGATGGTAAGGGCTCATTAAATCAGCCTTCACCTTTTCAGGGAGAAGACAGGGCTGCTCGTTAAGGTGGGTCTTGTACCTGTGGAGCCTGGACAGCTCTAAAGCAGACGAGAAAATAAGGGAACAATGGTTGCAGAGACAGCGTTTGAAATTATGGCAGAGGAGCAAGTGTGCAGCATAGAAGAAGGGGAGATGCTTTATATATTGGAAAACATGAACAAAATACATGAATGCCATGTTATCATCTAACATAGTAGTACTGTAGGAGTTACTATAAACCAAAAAGTAAAGGAGCAATAAGCAAGAAATGGGGATTTGAAAGTGGCACCTCCTCTAAGCTTCACCTCCTCCTACCCCTCCCATCAATGTTCCATTCAAAGCCACAAACAAACAAAAAAACAACTTGAATGCATATCTGACAGCAGAACGCAGGAGGGCAGAGGAGATCTGATTTCAACACATTTTGGACATCAACCAAACTACCTAATGTTTCATTGACCTGTAAGTAAACATGTTCTTCTCCTCTTCTGTATTCTTCTCTTGCTAACACAATATTTTTGCGAAGGGGTGTGCTGAATATTTTCGACAATGGTGTGTGGTGTGTGCTGATGGGGAGGAGGAGCAACAGAGGGGGGCATAGGCAGGACAAGACATGAAGGCATCTGATTGGTTCTTTCCATTTGGACTGAATGGAAGGGGTTACTCAGAGTTTTTACAGGCCTGAAGCTCTCACAGAGGTCTGATTTTTTTCATTCCCTTTTCTTTTTTTCTTTTTTATTTAACATGTCCTGTTTGGCTGTGTAGCATTAAGAATTGCTGTCTTAATGCCAAAGAGCGCCCAACAGATTTACTTTCACAAGTGGAGCATTACTGCTTTTGCTGTAGTGCTCCGCTTGATTTGCAAAAACTTTATTGGATATTATTTTGGGACTATTTTAAGTTCAATCGACAAAGAACTGGAAAGGTGAAAGAGAAAGAAAGGAAAAGAAAAACATGAGGCAAAACACTAGAGGGGAGAAAATAAAAAAGAGAACAAGTAACATCCTCGGTGTCTGCTTCTACACCTGCAAAAAAGAGAAATAAAAAGAACAGCTAAACTAACCAAAACGTATCACAGGTATGGACAACCCACACCTTTGATAACATCACTGAAAAATACACAGTATTGTTTAATACAAGATGTATTTAGTGACATCTAAAGCTAACTATTAGGTTTACCTCTAAAGAAGTATATTTGTAAACACCCGGATGTAAATGTAACAAAACATCTAGACACAACATTAATACAGTGCAAGTTAAAAGTGTGAAATACAAATACAAACTGTATAAATCCCACCAATAAAATAAATGAAATAGAAATAATATATTTCTAAACTGCATAAATACAAAAACATTTCTCTCTCTCTCTCTCTCTCTCTCTCTCTCTCTCTCTCTCTCTCTCTCTCTCTCTCTCTCTCTCTCTCTCTCTCTCTCTCTCTCTCTCTCTCTCTCAAACAAGATCAATCTAGTGTGAGAAACAAGTGACTTGCTCCATGAAAACAAGCCCAAAAGCTAAACCAACAAGCAAACCACTACACAGTAATATAAAGGTTGCTTCTAAGCTCAGTTGTTGTGTTGTTGCATGTTGATCTCAGGTGTGTTTAAAACTGGGAGCACCGAAGGGGGTGCACGGCACAGCCCATCCCTCCTCCGGAAGGAAGCTGGTGCCAGCGCCCCCCCTTCAAACAACTACCCAGAACCCTCAATGTCTAAATGCGAGAGGGGGTGAAGGGAGCCGTCCGAGGTGAGGCTCACACAACATAAGCCCCCCCCAGACGTCTTCCCCCCACCCCCCCATATCGTGGCCTACATGAATGTGCGTTGTGAAAATGTTTGAAGTGAAAGTGTCTAAAATGAATGATAAAATTGGGGAGAGGGACGTCACCAGAAAGTGGCAACCTCCAGTAACGCCCCCTCCCCAAGGACCTACATGTGTGGCGGCGTGATGGAGCAGGCAGAGGGAGGAGTCCGGGGATGGGGAGCAAAGGACTGGGGAGCCAACCCAGGGAGCAAGCTCCCCTACTGACTCCAATAGGCACCCCCGCTCCCCGAAAGCTCCACCTGGAGAAAGGGGCCCCTCCAGCGGCACCACCATAGCCCGGGGGCCGGGGAGAGGCTGCAGGGCCCGCCAGCCAACCACCCACAAGGACCAACACCTCCACCTCCCCCAGCCCACCCACCAAGCCTACTGACTTTAACCCCCCCCCCCCCCAATTTTTTTTTTTATAATAATAATAATAATTATATATATATATATATATATATATATATATATATATATATATATATATATATATATATATAAATAAATTAATAAGATGGGGGCCCTGGCCAGCCAGCCCGCACGAACCATCCCAAACCCCACCCCCCAGGCGAAACCCACACCGGTAGACTACACGGACCAGGACCGGGACAGGGGGCCTTTCTAAATTTCTTTGGAAACATAAACCACCCTTTATCAGCTTAAAGACGCTACAGAAAACTAAAGACAGAGGTGGACTAGATCTGCCTAACTTCCATAAGTACTACTTGGCAAATAGACTACAATATATCACTAAATGGATAAAGCATAATCCTTTAGACGAGCCCTGGATAGATGTAGAACAGAAAATGTGCAATAATATCATGATTTCAGATTTGCCGTTTATTAGCTCAAATATAAAACGGCATACATGCTTTAAAAATATCAATATCAGCTCTACTCTGACAGCATGGTGGGAGTTTCTTAAAATTATCCTGTTTTCCAACCATAGAGGGGGAGCAGAGTAGAGCTTCTGCTTTTTCATATTCAAACAGTTAGCTGAGGTAGTCGCACAACTCATTAGGACAGGGATATCCAACTCCAGTCCTCAAGGGGCCGGTGCCCTGCAAGGTTTAAAGGGTGACTGAAAAAGCTGATTTACCTCCTTAGTCTGTTATCTAGCTCTGCAGAGGCCTGCTAAGAAACCACTCACTTCATACAACTGTGTTGAATCACGGAACAAATAAAACATGCAGGACATTGGCCCTTGAGGGCTGACTTTGAATACCACAGCATTTAGATTACTCCTGCTGGCCTCTTTGGAGAATTTCTGTGCTCTGAAATGAGACCCTATGGCAGACTCAGACCTCACGGGTGGGAATTTATTTCTCTGCAAGCTGACCTGTAAAGTTGAAAAGAGTTACTGGACGGACAGATTCCTGTGTTTCATTTATAGACTTGTGTGAAGCCCAGTCTTGGATGAATGTAAATTGATGCATGCAACTGTGCTCCGGTCTGCTGGCCAACAGACCAATCATCATAAAAAAAAGGAGAGGATAGGATAGACAGCACAGTGTCAATGTTGGTAGCACTGTTGACTTGCAGCAGGAAGTTCCTGGGTTAAAATCCCAGCCTGGATGGATTCTTTCGGCATGGACTTTGCATGCTCTTCCTGTGCATGCGTGTGTTCACTCTGGGTACTCCAGCTTTCTGTCACACTCTCAGGTCTAGGTGCAGCTTTGGGTTTCTCTCTCTCCGCCACTGCAGGGCGTGACGAGCAGGTGCTCCACATCACCACTAATTGAAGCCCTACATAAGGAGCTGAATCCAGCAGGAGGGCGTCAGTTCGTTTTCGCTTCCAGCGTGCTACTTGACCAACCTAGATATCTTAACCTTGTTAAAATACTAGCCTGGGCCTAACTCCGTGTACCTGTTTTTTCTCCCCTCCTAGAAACCTGGACTCCAGCCAAAGAAACTCCAAGCCAGACCTTCAAGAATCAGAGAAAACCTTCAGATCACTTTTCTGGTTTAGTTCTCCTGCCTGTGCTCACGTGCTGGTCCACCGTCCAGCAACACCATACTGGAGAGAACTCACCCGACCTGCACCTACAGCCTGGACATCACCCCAGACAAAACCCAGCCTCGACCTCTATGAGTCCTCCCATTATTCTCATCGGCACCTTCCTTTGCTCACCAGTCTCCCCATCTTTCCCCAGCGGAACCCGGACGGTCCAATCAGCCAGAACCACCTCAGAACAAACTACGCCTGTTTTCAATAAACTCTCTTACCGTGCTGTCTGTCTCCGTGGTTGCCCTCATTCTGAGTCACACTTTGTAAAACATGACACTTTCTCCTATGGTAAAAAAATATTACTCTCTTCAAACTGCTCTTAGGTATGAATTGAGTGAGTGTGTATGATTGTTTGTCCTGTGGGTCTCTGTCCATGTGATGGACAAACAGCCTGCCCAAGGTGTACTCTGCCCCTTTCCATACGACTGCTTCAGATAGTCACCAGCCCCCTCTAAACAATACAGCAATACAGACAGTTGATGGATGGAGAAGATCATTTTTTAGTTCTATTTTTTTTGGTCCATATTTTTCTAGCAAACAATGTAATTTGTCAGTTCACCAGTGTGTATGAGATCGAAACTTCGAGCAGTACTCACTAGGAGTAGGATCAGCCTGCACTCTGGGTCCCTGAGCAAGACCCTTAACCCCCCGATTGCTCCCCAGGCACTGCACAGTGGCAGCCCACTGCTGCACAAGGGGATGGGTTAGGAGGACGCAGAAGTGAATTTCTCCATTGTGAGATCAATAAAGTTCAATTATCAGCATCAGCTGGAAAAGGTGAAAAGATGTTGGAAAGCTAGAAGACTTCCTCTTGCTGGTGAATGTCATACAGGCTCTCACAGTATGATGATTGACATTCTTCAAAAGGGCTTTCAGTTGCACTAAAGTTGACAAACACCAGTTAATAGCCCTAAGAAATGGTGTATCATACAAGCATAAACTAACAGATCCATGCTGGGTTGGTAGACTTTGTAGTCAAATAAGTAAAATGACTTGTATGTTACCTGCATTTTTTTTTATGTTTTTTTAAAGGAAAACTAAATCAATCAAGGTGGTGTACATAGGAGAGATGTTACTGCAGTATGAATAATGCAATAAAACTGCTTTATAGCAGCCTGGTTTGAAATATAAAACTTATTTACAAGTAATTTGAATTTATGATGATTTTTATTCATGTCTCTAAGGCCTAACAGAGGAGCTGTTGACGTGGCATATACTGCCTCCCCAAAAGATTGTATTGTGTGCTCCAGCTTTTATTTTCTGGCAATATACTATATGTTTGCCTAATTGATCCAATCAACAGGGAAAGCTTCCACAGGGGAAAATCTGCAGAGATCCTGAGAGTTTAGTTTTGATTTACTGAATCTTTTCCTGCAACTAAATTAAAATCAAACCAATTCTGCTAACATAGGTAGTCCCACTGGATGTACAGCAGCAGTAAGACGGCTTCTCCAAGGAGAAAATCATTGCATACTGTCACTCAACTGAGAAAAGTAAGCATTTATTACCATACAGGACCTGTGCAAAAGAATGCCTATACACAGAACTTTTTCACATTTTGTTGCACAATATCCACACAAATTGTATTTTATTAGAATTACATGTGATAATCAACATAAAATATCTCATATGATATTGGAAAGTGGCTTAATCATGCATTATACAAACTAGCTTTAAAAAAAGGTTGGCAAGGAGAAAAAATTGTTGAAAGAATTCCATCTGAATTCATGTTTATAGTTTATGGTGATTGTGGCAGCATAATCCTGAATGGGTGTTTTTTTCCATTAGGGACAAGTAAGCTTGGAGGATGTATTGAACTATTTACAGCATAGTCCTGAAAGAAAACTTGTTAGGGGCTGCTAAATATTGTATCCTACATATCTCTGTTAAAATGCCAGATTTCTGTGATTTAAAGTGAGTAAATAATTGGAAAATGGCTTGCACTTGTATAGCGCTTTAACTAGTCTTGACAACCTCTAAAGCGCTTCACACTACAATTTAGTCATTCACCCATTCACACACATATTCACACCCTGACGGTGGTGAGCTATGTCAGTTCCATATCTATCCAGTTGCCCTGGGGCAGGCTGACAGAGGCGAGACTGCCATACACCAGCACCACCGGGCCCTCTGACCACCGCCAGCAGGCAATACGGGTGAAGTGTCTTGCCCAAGGACACAATGACGGAGACAGTCAGAGCAGGGTATCGAACTAGACGAACTCCCTAACCTTTGTGCCACCGTCGACCCTATAAATAATTAAACATTTAAAAAATGTTTCCACATATCAAATGTTTCTTCTGATGCATTCACCTGAACAATTAAACTAATCTGTTAGAAGGAAAAGTTACAGCCATTTAAAAGCACATTTTGATTCAGATCCAACATTTAGTCTTTTCTGGTTGGAGTCTATCTGCATGGCACATCTTGACTTGGTAGTATTTGCCCACTCATGTTAGAGAAGTTCTCCAAATATTTACAATAATCAGACAATTTTTTGATATGTTTTTATTGTTGGACTCAAACTGATGATGAGAAGTAAAACAATTTTTCATCTTCAGATTGTCTAAATTGACAGATTGGTCAAAACACAGTGGCATTCAAACTACCCTTAATTTTGTCCATCTTGATTTAAAAAAAAAAAAAAAACACAGTTCCTATGTCTATGTCTTTGTGTATAACTAGAAAACGTCTGTCTGTGTTTTTAATCTGTGTGTTTGAACGCTTATTTCATTTCCCAGTAAAAGTAAAATGGATGGACAACGATGAGGAAGAGGGCTGTTGGCAACGCGAGATGGATGATGAACTTTTAGATGGAACACCATCAGTAGAAGATGTCCGCTGAGAGCTGAAAATGTTCTGCAAAAAAGAAAAATAAAAATCTTGCTGTGCTTTCAATCAACAAAGCAAGCTTTTCTTACACCCACTCTACACCTCATTACACAAATTGTACATACATTAGTTTGTAGTTTGCATGGCATTTAGGCCATATAGTGCCAAGTTAGCTGCACTGAAGTATAGAACATACAGTCAAGTTAAGAAATTAGGGCACCCTGTAAAAGTTTTAGAACATAAATGTACATTCGTAACATTTAACAGTACAGTGCAACCAACACCAGTTGAGCAGTCATACAAACTTTCACAGGTAATCTTATTGCATGACCATAGTTGTGGGTTTTATTTACAGATTTTCTCTACTGTAACATCCAGTAGACACTTCCATTTGTTAGATTTATGGGAGACTTACATTGCATGCAGATTTCCGCTGAAGGCACCCAAAATTAAATTATGTAGCAAACAAAAATTGTGAAAGAACTGTTTTAAGGTTCTTCAAAGTAAAAAGCAAATGGTGGCTAAAATATAAACTTGCTCATGATTTTACCTTTTTTACTTATTTCGTAGAAACTTACCATTTTGCTGCCTTCTTTGGGAATTTTTCATGTAAGATAAACCCACAAAATGAGGAAATGTGTTTAAAGCCTAACCAATACTGTGTTTTTTAAACCTTATTTTATGAAACACATGAGTCTAAGCTCTATTAAGTGCCAAATAATCATTTAATCACTTTGATGCATGTAAAACCATGAAAGATATATCCAAAACCAGGAGTAGACAGATTGGAAGGAATACAAATTTATTCATATTCGCATTTTATTGCACAGAAAGGTGAAGGTCTCTCTGGACATTCTAAAGTTATGCACCCACTGGGAGTCTGCAGGTAAGAAAATAGCAGCAGATACTCTGTGGCGCCTGTTAACCAACATCTGAAAAGCATGCATAATACAAATACCTGTTAATAAATGTGCCGTGCTTACATGTCCCAATTGAGACAATATATGCACGCACAGTAGTAGCAGTTAATGCTCCATAAAAGACATTGTTAATAACTGTGTTGCTTTTTTTCTTATCTTATTTTGTCTTGCTAGGATGTGGTCTTAATATTGTCAGCTCCCATTTCTCAGCAGCTGTCTAAGAGTAACAAGGAGAGACACTGGCCAGTGTCTCTCCTAAAAGCATATTATGTGACCACCGTATTTAGTGACTCTGTGGTTTATTCTGTGAAGCACTGTTGCTTTTTCATAGTTTGACTCGGCCTAAATTAGATGTTGCGTCAAAAGTTACGCCAGTTACTACCTGTTCTCCTCTGAGCAATGACAAAAATACACTTACATCTACATAATTGTCTCTAACTGAATATTTTCTCTTTTCTGACCAAAGTAGACATATGTTGAAGGTACAATCAACAATGACATTTGAATTATGAAGTATGGAATTAGGGTTTACCATTCAACTGACTAAATTTGGACAAAAGAAACAGTTTGTATAAATTCCTAATCATGATTCAGCACCGTTAGAAATAACCTCTGGGGTCCCACAGGGATCAGTGTTGGGACTCAAATAGTTCATTTCAAACATAAATTAAATATACAATGCATCTACTAGACAACTTTTAGAGGTGGTCAAGATAGAAATTAAAAAACTAAAACATTAGTTCTAAAAAAATATCAGTAAAATAATCAGTAAATTCAAATAACAAAGCTCAAAAGGGCATGTGATTTTTCAATGCATTATGGAATGCGGTCACCATTTCCCGGGGCAACTTGGCTTTTTTTTACATTGCTGATTCGGATGTGGTGCTGTGAGAGATAGAGACGCAACGTGCTTAAAAAACGAACCATACTAAATAAATAAGACTAGCTAGACCCTGTGTTCGTTGTCACGAAAAATCTCTAGGATCCGTGGGATTGATCCATATAAGCATGATAAATGGACAGAGGATTTTTATGACCTGCCACCGCCCACTCAGAAGCTGAGCTTGCACTCTATCTCGTCATTAGAGACAACATAGCTTCACCTCACAGGGATCTGCCTCAGCTCCAGCGTCTGTCGGTCAGACAAGCGTGTTTAAAATAATTTTTAAGCCTGGTATCCACTCTGCATTTATGTTGGAAATATGGGCCAGAATCTGTGGGAAGTCTCCTTAAGAGCTTTCATATGAACTGTCAGGGGTCAACTTTCTTGCACTTGGATCAGTTGCTACACATAGCAGTGATCTCAAAACACCAATGTTCCCACGTTTTCACTTGCACATTAATACGTTATAGCCGATGAAAAATATAAACTGTTGCGCTCCGGTCCAAGAGGTCATGTGATTTGAGTTTTGCTGCTCAGCCAATCAGATCAGCATATTGTCAGCTGTGCGAGTTCGAAGCTGCATGGCCAGGAGATCAGTGGAGACAGGTGCGCTGGGGTTGAGTCTTCCAGCTTCAATATTGGAAGTGGAATACTGGGAACATACAAATCTATTCTTTTTGAAATTGAATGCTGAAATCCTGGGACCTTAAACATTTAAAACTGTGTAATGTATGTTCAAAGCAAGAAATCATCAACTTACACAAAATATTTGAAAAAAATGGGAGTGGGGCTATACTCTAAGAGGAGAGGGAAATTTTAAAAGCAATTGAGCCAAACAACCAAAATCAGTTTTTGTGTATCAGTGTGTGGGTTGGATCCATGGAATGGATTAAGTGTTGGACTTAGAGCTAGGGTCGGCGATTTTTCCGGATGTTTACCAAAGTCCCTTTTTGAATAACTGCGCATGCTTATGACCAGCATTCCTGTCTCTTTCGCTCTTCAGGTGTATCGGATCTTAAAAAATCTCCCAAATCCACTGTGGTCTTCTTACTTTCTACTGAGGCCTTCCTCTTCTTCTCATAAACATGAACATGGTTTGCTTCATGTAAGTCTCAGCTGTGTTCAAAGTCTACGGTGAGAGCAGTGGAGCTACAATGGACAGCTAACCCAGGGGTGTCAAACATCCGGCCAGCATATTTTTTTTTTTCCTCCCAGTGTCCTGTCTGGCAATGTGGCAATAAGAATTGTTGTCTTAATGCCAAAAAGAGCTCATCAGATTTGACTTTCACAAGTGGAGCAGTACGGCTTTTACCATAGTGTTCCGCTTGATTTATGAACGTGAATAGTTTTATTATGATTCATGTGGGGAATATCTCAAATGATATGGACACTACAATGGGAAAGTAGGAAAGGAAAGGAAGAACAAGAAGAAAAAAGAAAAGGTGAAAGAAAGCGGAGATAAAAAGAGAATGATAAAACAATTATTGAAAAAATCATGTACTTTGTTTAAGTGAAAATATGCAGTTTCTATATTGTCCACAAGGGGCGATGTGTTTTAAATCAGCAGATGGTAGCACTGAGCTTCAGATGTGGAAAATTGATTTTAAATAATTTCTTAATTTTTATCTGTTGATGTATTTTGTCATGCAGTACAGTGTTTTTAAGTCCCAAAAAATGTGAATAAATGTTTTTCAACATTGTACAATCACTATGATCAGTTCTTATGCATAATGCACAAGTAAATGTTTAACTGAGTAAAAGTATGAAATAGCACATACTTTTCTTAAAAACGCTGAGGTTATTCATAATATATTGTATAAAAGTGAAATTCAGTTAATATATCATATATAAAACAACAAATCCACTTTTATTAGTTCTATTTAATCTTGCAATGAGTTTACTCGTGTGGCCCTCGAGATCAGATTAAGCTGTATGCGGCCCCTAAACCAAAATGAGTTTGAAACCCCTGAGCTAACCGCTAACATAGCTGGATACATAAACACTAGAAGTGTGCATGCGCACAGAGGGGGATGAAAGCAGGAACAAAACTCTGTCAAATCCATGCCCTTTGGACCGAGGGGAATGGATTGGTTAGAATTTTTACGGGCCTGCAGCTCCCACAGAGAACAACATTTAACATCCTTTTTGTGAATACATAATGCATTATCTACTTTCAGGATGGAATGACTTTTTTTACCCAGTATTACAAAAAGTGTTTCTGGACAGGATTACCATCTATAGCTTTAAACAAAGTGCACATATATACCAATTTTATTATATTTTTTTATAAAAATGAACTGATCGGAAGATATTCTATTCATGATGGGAGACTCACAGGGTATTAATTCTTATTGTGATGTACATAACGTGTAAATGGTTATGCAGTCACTGAGAGGATTGAGAAGTTTATTTACATTAATGTTAAAATACTTTAAGGGTTTAAATGGTGGGGGCAGAATTGAATGATTGTATTTTGTATGAAAGAGGCAGGAAATAGTATGTTTTTTTTTTATATTCTACCTGCTACGTTTAGAACAGTTTATGTAAATTGGAAATGTATATATATTAGCATGTCTATGTCCATTTTATTTATTTATTTATTTTGTTTGTTCAAAATAAATAAATAAAATAAATGCAAAACTCCAGATATCTCAGTAGTGTCTAAAATACTCAGAGAAGCCTGTTCATGTTCAAAATTATTTAACTCAACTTTCTTCATCATTCTGGTGCTTAATTTGAGTGCTCAGTATGACTGGAAAAGCGCTGTGTAAGTTCATTCTATTTAACATTTACCATTCAATTTAAGTTTCAGCAAATTATCCCCTCCTTCAATTTTCCTTTGCTATTAGTGTTTATGAGCATTTACACAGGTGTACCTAATTAAGTGGCTGTTAAGGGTATTCCAGCTTGGTCATTTGTATTTAACATCTTTAAATTAGGAATTAACTAATTAAACATACAGATGAGTACAAAATAAAAGGAGGAAGAAAAAAATACCGTGACTGTGCGGAAACTACACACTTAAAAACAGAGACCATAATTTATTACGTTTCCTTGAAATTAGGGATGAAGTTAATTTTTGGAAACTTACCGTTAATAAAAAGCGGACTTACTGAAGTTCAACAGAATCCAGCAAATCTTAACCACCAGATTTATTGCAAATTACCAGACTTGCTTGGCATTTTGTGGGGAGACTGATTTGATGCACTGGGGTCTTGTAATTAAGATACTTTGCTACTTGCACATTAAACTTTCCAAACCTCACTCAGGTTGGGATTATTACCATCTTCCGAAATGCCAGTTTAATTTACTGATATTCAAATTGTTCACTGCTCTTTCATGACCTCCAGTTTGAGCTCACAGTCTCATCAAATCTTTAAAGAAACAGGAAGCTGATTACACACACACACACACACACACACACACACACATATATATATATATATATATATATATATATATATATATATATATATATATATATGTATAAAATATATGAATAACACTGTATTTTGCTTTGAGTATATGCTTCATTTAACAATATCGTTTCATATTTGTTGGCCAATTCTTTTCACCAGGGAACACAAGGCATAGCCTATTTAGATCACACAAACACTGCAGAAATGCGAGATGAATCCTGAATATTAAATGATACGGACACTAGCTTGTTTATTCACAGTTTACTTTTTCCACTATAGGTGCAAAAGGTGTCCTGAAATGGACCCCTGGTTGTAGAGAAGGAAGACACGTTTTTTTGTATAGCAAATTTCAGTAACAACACAATTCAACGTGCTGTACATGAATAGAACATAAGAAGAGAAAATATTACAGAAGAATTTAAAACACATTGCAGTGGAATAAATATATAAGACAAGTTGGACTACAAACCTGAACATTAATATTCAAAGGCAACTCTAAACAAATATTTTAGTTCTGGGAGTTTTTTCCAGATAAGTGGAGCCTAAGAACTAAAAGAACAAAAATGCTAAAACTAAATATGCTGCAAACAACTGCTGGCTGTGAGAAGAAATAGAAATGTTTCATTCTTTTTTTGAGGTTTTTGAGCAATATTCAGGCCCTGTTCCCACTGCAGACGAATGAGGCCCAAATCCGATTTTTTTTGTGGGTCAAGTGACCAGGTCAGACATTTAAAGTCAAGTGGGAACGCTCAGATCTGGCCCAAATCTGATCTTTTGAAATCCTATTTGAGTCTTTTCCAAATGTGGTCCTGAATCCAATTCATATCAGATCTTTATGAATGCGACTCCAGTGGGAACCACCATGGCGGATTTGGTGCATCTTTGATGTCACTTTCAACTGACATTTGTCACAACTTGGTGCTGGCTAAAAGTGTATTGTTTACTTTAGGGCAGTAGACCAGATGATGTTACATGTTCCCAAGGGAATGTAAATTCACAGGTGATTGAGCTTTTGCTCTTGCAGCTCCAGAATTGTGAAGATGTTTGCCGCTGGATTTTAAGATGGCACCTTTATTTACCATTTAAATCTTGTTTGACTTTCAACGTAGTAGGTTATTAGCCAGCACTTGGCTTTTGATTTTCTCTTTGTCATAATTGTTTTAATCGTCACAAAACCCTTTCTTATCATCTTATTAAGTTAATTTATGTGCATCTTCTATCCCATTGCAGGTGATTGTCTTATGTTTGGTTTTATCATATATACCAATTTTCATCTCTGTCGTGTCCTTGGGCAAGCCACAACGTGGGCCTGGTGACAGCCAATGTATGGCAGCATCACCTCTGTAAGTCTGCCCCAGGCCAGCTGTGGTTACTAACATAGTTGATCACCATCAGGGTGTGAATGTGTGCGTGACTGATTGTAGCGTTAAGCGCTTTGGGGTCGTCGGACTAGTTAATGCGTCGTACTAGTACTTACCATGTAATTCAGTAAAATTATAATAATTTGTGGTTTTGATAGTTTTGTCTTGTTATATTATTTAAGACTGCACCCAAACACCTTTCCTACTTTTCTTGAACAGCCAGTTTCTGATTTTGGTGAGTTCAACAAGTCCTTATACTGGCTGTTTTTAATCAACAGAATTAGCCGGCTTTTTTTCTGCTTAGTTGAAGCAGCTTTCATGCTTTTGATTCTTTATCTTAGTCAACAGAAATACAGTATTTATTAGATTTATGGTGTCATGCATAACAGGGAGATAATAATTTATATGTAAAAAAATAACTTTTTTAATTCTATAAATGTAACTTCTTAAATCAGATTACATTTCAAGTAGATGCATTTTTATCGGTTAAATACCTTTAACTTTAAAGGAATTTCTGATGACAACTAATGCCAAGTCTACAGTCAAGTATAAGAGAGGTTATAGGTCAGCAGCATTTGGATTTGGATTATTTTCAGTATGTTATCAATCAGGAGGGTTTTACATTTCAATCTGCATCCGTAGTTCTTCCTATACCTGAGGGTGTTGTGGAAAGCCTTCAAGAAAAAACATATCCAGCACTTCATCAAAGGGGACCCAGCACACTTATTACAGAAGTGAGCAGTGAAAGATGACATCTTAAAGCCATGAGTTCTGGGGAACTGCTATCTCATCTGATTGACACGTCTCCACCAGTGTCATGCATTACTTAACTGCCTAGGGTCAGTGAATATACCATCTTTTGATGTGTGAGAGAGCTTGGTTTATCATCAGGTTATCCACCTTCAGGAGTTTATCTGCCGTAGAATTATACAATGCAGTGTTGTCAGGAAAGGAAAGGATACCAAATGCGGGATACAGAATGGTAAAGAGTTGCCTGCAAGCAGAAAGACATAGTTCAATAGGAATGTATTAGAGAGTCATTGCACAGAGTCGATACTGCTGGAGTGTTGAAAATAATAATGGAGCCTGGCTGTATTGTCAGAAGGACATACATTGTACCACATTATTTGTCCTTAGTTCACGTGGACACAAGTCATAAACTGACAAGGTAACTAAATTTTTGAAAAAAAAGTTAGCTTTCTAACAGTTAGTGGTTATGGGAGTTCAGACTTTACTATTGTGTGTGCAGATCATGCACGTGGAACCAACTACAAATAATAGATCTACTACTATATATATATATATATATATATATATATATATATATATATATATATATATATATATATATATATATATATATATATTGTGTATCGTGATATAGCCCAAAGATATCGGGATATTAGATTTTCTTCATACCGCCCACCCCTAGCAGGAAGGATCCAGCCCCAAATAATGACAGACAGTAAACTCAAATACTGAAGGAAGTTTGGAAAACTGCTGATTAGTTAATCAGAGGGCAATGTGGAGGATCTAATGCAGAAAGTAAGCAGGGAGACTGAGGGAATGAGACTCATTTACTCAGAGAGAGCTAAATTAAGACACAAAGAAACACTTAACCCAGGGGAAAAGACAAATAATGAGCCAAGGTGGGGAAAAAGCTAGAATACACAAGTAACAGATCAGAGGACATAAGTAAGAAAATATCCGTAAAGGAACTAACTACTTACCTAACATAATAAACTGGACAGTGATGATAAATAAAAGACATAAAATAAATCCAAAAAAACAAACACATATGGTTAATACCAAAATGAATGAGATCTTTAACAGCATATTGAAATAATATACTGCCTAGAGACCAGAAATACATAACCCTAGTAAATTTGTTTTGGAAAAAAGTTTGTTCTGACTCCCAAATACTCAACTTACTATTTTAAAACATTGATTGGATCTGAATTTTCTCTTCCCTGGAGTATCTGCAACACCCTCAGTGAAACACCCAAACCTCTAAGTAAAGAAACTGAGCATTAATGTTGAGCATTAATTGTTGAGTATTAATTGTATGTGATATATCTTGGTGCAGACCTTATACCCTTGATAGTGTAGGCTACAAAACAACTTAAGTACATTTACCACCTCTTCTCGCCTGTTCATTATAGTTGTAGTCACCAGCTTATTTGTCGGCCTAAATAAATAAATAAACTGAAGCAGATCAGAGAGCAACCCATTGGAACAAAAACTGAGACCGGTTTCTTTTTTTCTGTTTAATCTAAAAAATAAATAAATAAACCAATGCTTTTTTCTAACAAGGTCTAAAGAAGTAGAAAAAATGGGAGTTAGGGGTTAAGAAAATCTTACCTGCACTGGCTTTGCTTCAGTGAACCCTATCCAGGACCCTGGCTCCCTCATTTATCAAATTCTAGCTCCCACCGTCTGAGTTCATCAGGGCATGGTGCCTGTTTCAGGACCTTTTTTGATTTCTTTTTAGAACTCAACACCCCAGTAAAAAACGTCCACGGAAGAAAGACAAACAAAACATAGTCAAAATCAACGACAGTTAAGCAATATGTTATTAATTTGCATAACTGATATTTCCCCGTGTATCAAACATATTTAGGACTCAGCTTCTCAGTTACCATTGGATTCGTGTTTTATAACAAATTTTCTGGACAGAGACACATCAATTATAATCAGATGTTTACACATACTCATCACTGACAATGTAATATAATGTTTAAATCTGCAGATACCCAAATGAACATGGCAAATGCTATCCAGGGAAAAGGTTTTTACACCCAAGAAGTACCGTCTCTAAAGCATGGTGGTGACAGGTGGGGGTTTGCTTTATGTCCTGTAGTACTTCACAAGTTATTGCATAAAATTGGCAAAAAAAATATTTTTGATTAGAATTGTGTTTAGATATTTAACCATAATTATCCAAGAAGCTTGTTGATGGGTACAAAAAGTAGTGGGGGCATATGTATATATTTTAAGCTGCGTGTATAATGTTGAAACTGTCAATTCCTAGAAATTAACAATAAATCCAATTTTGTGAAAACAATTCTTGTTTCCAAAATCAAAAAGAGGTTTTTATTATCAAGACACCTCAAAATAAACATTTTAACAAATCCTTAAATGACTACTGTAAATCTAGAATAAATGTGTTGAAGCGGTTTTTGGCAGCTTGTAACTTCATTTTATTTTGGTAATTTTGGCGTGGTAAATGGAGAGAAGGTCCATCTAAGATAGGCTTCTTTTTCGATTTAGCTCCTGCTGTCAGTGGAGAAGATAAACCAGCAGGTTGCCGTCACCACACTTGTGCCTCTTAGGGAAAAATACATATTACCAATCCGACATTGGCATTTAGTTTTGTTTAATATTGAGTTTGGTGTCCTAGAAGTGAACCATAAATGTGTCCACACGGAATTGGACCTCGTTCTTTGCACTTTCTGAACCTTTTTTGTCTTCACTTGAGTGTAAACTTTTTCAATATGAGAAAAAAAAGTCCAACATGGACATAGAAGTGTCGGACAAAGAATAGATAGGTATTCAGGTGGCTTTGGACTGTTTGTGTATGAATCATTGTGTGGGTGTGTGGTAAATTGCAACATGAGTTTTTTTTTTTTTTTTATGTTGTTGCTCTGTTTAGAATGGGGGAGCCAGAAAAGCGGCTCTCATCAGGAGGTTGTATATTTGTGGCAGTGTAATGGGGTCAGAGTAGATGTGCAGGACAGACGGGGTCTGCTCCAAAGCCTCAGAAATGGATTGAACAAGGTGGTAAGCTCGAAGCAGGCAGCAGAGGGGTCTAAATAATGATTTTTTTTTCTGTGCTGCTTTGTGACTCCCCCACCATTCCATCCGCTACCAAAACTATACTTGGATATTAGAGGAGCGCTATAGGCCCTGCAGTGTTATAGCAGAGGCAGTGATAATGACACAGGGAGGGAGGGGAGGATAAGGAGTGGGAAGCTGAAGTGAAATGGGACAAGCTGAGATGTGGACTGACAAAATGATGTGATAAGCCAAGTTAACTTGCCAGAAACAGCAAGTTCTGATTTGTGCAATTATGGCAGAGAGCTCTGAATAGGCAATGACAGGTTGGACCGAGTTTGTGGAAGACAAGTGGGAGAAAAACCAGAGGAGAGGTTAGAAAGGGACCTGAGGTGGATACAAAAAGTAGCCTAGATTGCCCACGTAGTGACAAAATCTGCTCCCCTACAAATAGGTAACAAACATACATCATTATTAAAAAGATTAGATTCTAAAACAATGTTAACCAATCAAGTATAACCTGTAAGAAATTTGAACAGGCCAAAACTGGATGACACAGCTTAGGGGCTTGCTCATTGAAGTTGAAAAATAGAGGTTGGATCTGTGTTATATGACTCTGACATGGCAACATATTTGTTGGTAATAGGGCATGAATTAATTTCAACACAAGCTTTGAAGCATAATGACCAAATTAGGTTTTCAAAAATGAATACACTGAGGCATATTGTTTTAATTAAAATATTAATTAAAACAATAACAGCTGTTTTTGTTAGAGAATCTCTGAATTGCTCTTTGGAACTTGCTGCAGTGTAGGTGATTTGCTTTTGTTCTCATAAAAACTGATATCATGAATATCCAGGTACAGGCAGTAAAGGGAAAAAGAAGGTGTACCTGCATTCAATTTTAGGGTTTTACTCAGCATATAATAAAGAAAATCGTTTACATGTGATGTTCTAAATTGTGTTCCAAAAACAAAACCAAACAAATAGGTACACCTCATAATTATATAGTTTGTAAACGGTGATTGTAGTGGCATGTGCATGTTTGTAATTTATTGAGATATTTAACCTACAGTTTGTGCTTAACTATATGATGTCCTCATGTAAGCCAACATGTATGTAATTGTATTGTTTCACTTTTATAGATTGCTGAAGTGTTTAACTGGTTGATAGATACAAACTAACTACAAACATGAAAATTATTCAATAATTCTCAATGGGTGCGTGCAACACAGCTGGCATGTTTATGCTGACATACTCAGTTTGGATTCCAAATGTCTTTGTGCATTATGATAACCTTTACTTTGGTGTCATCTGTCCAAAGAGCATTCTTACAGACACATGTTCTTCAACCCTTCCAAAATAGCCACATTTGTTCACCATATTTCAAAAGTTTTTGTCATTTAGCATTTAACAGTTAGAACAATCAACTAGAGGTGGGCGATACCGGGAATTTTTAATCGATCCGATACCAAGTAAATACAAGGGGCAGTATCGCCGATATCGATCCGATACCGATACTTTTAACATTTGATTTTTATTTTATTACTACAATTAAATAATAATAATAATAATGTTATGTTCAGTGTTTTTTTCCTAATCCACCTCTTATATCTTTCAATCCTCATGTGATTTTGTCTGTATTGTGTGCACCTGCTTGTTGCTTTAATCCTATAATTTTCCCCGTTGTGGGATAAATAAAGGATTAGCTAATGTTATCTTATCTTAAATAACACTTTTTAATAGGATATATGTACTGGGTTCTTTCAAGGTCTTAATTACATTTTCTGTGTGGGCTCCAGTAACATATGATAGATAATATCTACTTTGAAAATTAACATGAACTGCTGCTCTGATCTACCTGGATGTCCTCCGGAGGACTGAAACGCCTCAGTCAGTGACGTCAGTCTGTGGGTCTGGTCTGTCGGGGCAATCAGAGAAGTTTCCTCTGTCGCTTTCACTCTTTCCTCTGTTTGTTGTGTTTCCACTAAATTTAACCAGCTTTTTACTAAACATATTTCTCTCTTCAAGTTTTTGCGCTCTGGCGGTCTCTCTCTCTCTTTCTCTCTCCGTGTCTGAACAGGAGCAGCGCGCCGCGCGCGGCGGTTGTTTGTGTATGTTGAGTTGAGAGAGCACAGTGGGCGGGACAGGCTGAGCCTGCGTGCTGATTGGCTGGCGCCGCTGAGCCATGTACGAGAGGGGAGGGGGAGCAGGCCAGCAGCCAGCAGAGTGCCGGTGTTGGCACAGAAGGGGAGACTGGTCTGGTGAATCTGCTGCAGTCAGTGCGCGCGGGAGAGAATAAAAAGGATTGATCCTGTTAAAAGAATATTGTTCAATATCAATACCCGCGTTGGTATCGATAGTATCGATCCTAGGATCGATCCGCCCACCTCTACAATCAACTTTTGGAATGTTTACTCCCTGGATGATCCACAGCAGTCTTAAATATCCAATCCACTTGGGAAAAATCTTAGTCACAGTGAAGTGATGGTTTGGAACGGACTGAATACCTCCTTGGCAAATGATGGACAGAAACAATTGCTTCTCAAGGGCCTTGGCTGATGTCTTTGATGCTTGGCATTGTGTGAACATAAAATGGAATCTGTTTTGGCTTATTTGTAATGAATCAAGAACCTGGCAGGGATCTGATCCATTTCAAAATGTCGTGAAATGTAAACCCCAATAATTAAAAGGGGTTGTAAGATCTGTTGAGTAGGACAAGATGTTGTTATCCCAATAGATACCTAAGGCACCGACGAGACACTGTGGCCATCAAGTGGGTGATGGCATCCCTTGGGTTCTCAAGTGGACGCCCTCCTTCTTGGGTGTTTCGCTGATAGGCCCACGACACCTCCAGAGGGTTCAGCAGTGAATCCCAGCGCCCCAGGTTCACTCCCATCAACCATCACACACTTGAGCCCCAGGCCAGGTCCTTCCTCTTGGTCCACAGCCACTGGCTCCCCTTTTCAGCGGCCTTGGAGAGGTCCTTGATTGCCTGCCTGTGGGCCTTTCCTCACACCCCCATCTCCCTGAGTAGCCTTGATGTTGAGCTGGCTATGAATCGCTCTGCAGCCTACTTCCACCGGGCGTACCTTCACGTTCCATCCTTGCTGTTGGGCTTCAGCTGGAAGATTGGTGTACCTCAGCTTCTTCCGCTCAAAGGCTTCCTCTACGGCACCCTCCCAGGGTACCGTGAGCTCAATGATGTACACCAGCTTGAGTGAGGAAGACCACAGAACGAGGTCTGGACGCAGGTTGGTTGATGCAATTTCCAGTGGAAAGCACAGCTTTTTGTCCAGGTCTGCCAGCATTTTCCAGTCCTGTGCTCTGCCCAGCTGCCCAATGTCAGCCCTACTGGTGATGGTGACGCTGGCTTGACCCTCTCAAACAAAAAGCATTGTCTGCCGGTGGGATGGAGGTGGGTGGAGCTCATTTGCACTCATCCACTGGCATTCCAGCACTGCTGCAAGACTTCTGAGCACCTGGTTGTGTTGCCAGGTGTAGCAACCTTGGGTAAGGCTGGTCTTGCATCCCACTAAGATGTGCTTTAGTGTTGCTGAGCTTGGGCACAAGGAGCATGTGGGGTCGTCGCCATACCATTGGCTTAGGTTTGCAGGTGACGGTAAAACATCATAAGCAGCTCTGATGGTAAAGCTTGCCCTGAATGCCTCCATCTCCCATAGATCTTTCAAGGAGAGCTTTCTATTCTCAACTCCTTCCCATGCCGTCCACTGCCCTTGCTTCACCTGTGCCAGCGCTTTTGTGCGCCTTGCTGCTTCCTCTTCCCGCCGTACCTCTTGGACCACCAGCTTGCGCTTCTGAGCTGGATTGGCCTTGCTCCAAGTTGGTCTGCTAGTGCCAAGGCCAAGACCACTCCTCCCCTCCTGAACATGTTCCATGATGTCCCGGTGTCGGAGTGCTGCCTTTGCCTGCTCTGTAGCAGCTAGCGGGGTCCACTTCTTTCCAGTGGCCAAGATGGGTGCTACTTGGGATACAAGTGGGTCACTGGAGTCTTGCAACGTAATTTCCAGGCTAACCTTGGCACACTTGTACTCATCTGCCAGGCTAGTGATAGGAAGTTCCAGCATTCCTCTGCCATAAAGCCCAATGCTACTGCGGCACCTAGGAAGGCCAAGCCACTTCCTGGCATAGGCGTTGACCAGCCAGTTTTTCCACCTTTGAGAGTGGAACCTCGTATAGGGTTAGTGGCCAGAGGAGACGTGGCAGGAGTCCATACTGCATAAGACTGTAAGCACGACGATGCACTGTTAAAGCAATGCTGTAATTCTGGATTTTAGACATTGTCTATTTTTTAGCTCCTGTCTCAAACTACAATGCCATGAATTAATGGGATTTCTGTCATAATGCAGTATTTGAAAGAGTATTACATGTATTTTACTACATCTATCAGTTTTTCAGTGTTTCATCCCTTGCTTAGAAATACCTGTTTTTCTGTGCTTCTGCAATTTAGGCTAACACAGAATACAATTATCTTCTTCAGGACGAATTATTTTTTTTTGGTTATCACTACTGAAAAATGTTTGTTCCTCTGGTATCCATGTTTCCATTTTGTTGCTCCTGTCTGCATTTTATCTTCTTGTCTGCATTGAATCAGTTGATTATCTGCTGTTGTGATTTGTTTGCCCCTGTCTCTCCTTTCTATTGTTACTTTAATTTCCTTTTCTCTCAGTGTTTTAACATTTTATTGGCTTTGGATATCATTTTCCACTGTTAGTCAAATGGTCTTGTTTTCCCTATCTGCTGTGCCTGAACTCATTATCTTTACTAATATTTGAGTTTTGTAGTGTAACCTTCTCATGTTGTCTTTATTCTCCATTCTGGTACAATTTATAAATATTGTGCTGATGTGTTTCTGGAGTTTTATTACTCCAGAGTGACATTTCAGCCAGACATGTCTTGCGCTAGGGATAAAAACAAATTAGACAAGTGAATGTTGTGATTTACAAACATAAAAAGAATGAGAATTGCATATTTTATTTAACATAACATCTGTGCACCAACCTTTGCTTATGTGGAAGCAGATTCCTCTTTGGCCCATTCTCTCTCCTTCAGTGTGCTCAGAGAATATGAGATCCCACCAGATGGAGCAAAGTGTTCAGGATGCATTCACCAAGCCATATCTGGTGAGAAAAGTGCGTGTTTGCTCTGCTGAGAAGCCGCATCTCATCCATCTTGTTGTTCAGTCTGGTGACACTTGCCAGGTGGATTGACAGGAGTACAGTTCAGAAATTCCTACAGTCTCAGTGTAACAGGTGCTCCGGCTCACTTCTCCCATCTGTGTCTCCAACAATTCCAGAGAGAGAGAGAGAGAGAGAGAGAGAGAGAGAGAGAGAGAGAGAGAGAGAGAGAGAGAGAGAGAGAGAGAAAGAGATGCTGCTTCTCCAAATCGGAGCATGGCTGGAAACCAAAGGAGAAAATAGTTCCATTCAAAACGCTTTGGTCCTGTGATTAAAAATATTTCAAAGCTTTCCCATGGTTAAAACAATTTACACCAAAATTTATTTTTTGTTAAATAGTATGAATGTATTCATAGTTCAGGCTTCTTAAAAACGTGAAACAAAATGCTTGTACATGTAAGTATATATTCATCCATAAGACTACAGGACATAATTCTCTTGCTTCCAGGTCTATGTGTTACACACACACACACACACACACACACACACACACACACACACACACACACACACACACACACACACACACACACACACACACACACACACACAAACAAACCATACCCTTGCCTTCTATACAGTCTCTTCCAACCTCTTTATAATCCTTCTCTAATGAAGCCATGGTCCCTTGGCCTTAAAGATCACATTTAAAAAGTTTTGGGTCCATCAGTCACTGATATTATGTCAGTCAAGGTTTTTGTCAAGAAATAGTTTTTCATTACCCACAAATTAATAAATGTATATTTGTAGATTTGCATACGTTTTTGTAGATCTAGAGAAAGCTTATGACAGGGTGCTGGAGGAACAGTTGTATGAGGAACTCTGGAGTTGCAGAGAGTATAATACAGTGGTGCAGGACATGTATGAGAACTGTGAGATATGAATGAATGAACTTTAGCTGGAGGAAAACCGAATACATGTATGTGAATGAGAGGGAACCAAGAGCCATGAGGTAACATAGAGCAGCAATTAAGAAGGTGGAGGATTTGAAGTACGTGGGGTCAGCAGTGCAGAGTAATGGTGATGGGGAAAATAGGTGGGGAAGAAACATTTCTAAGTAGGTTGCAAGGGGTGGAGACTAGTGTCTGGTGTGTTGTGTGATACAAATATCCAATGGCGTTGTGTTGATTAGAGACAGTGGCACTGAAAAAGAGACATGAGGCAGAGATATCGGTAGCAGAGATGAAGGTATTCAGGTTCTCTTTGGGAGTGACAAGGAAGGATAGGATCAGGAATGAGTACCTTAGTGGGACAGCTCATGTTAGATGTTTTAGAGATAAAGCCAGATAGACCAAACTGAGATGGTTTGGACATGTACAGAGGAGACATAGTAACTTCATCAGTGGAAGGATCCTGAGACTGGAACTATCAGACTGAGAGACTTTTAAAACTGAAGAAGATAAAGAGAACTTTTACCGGAAAGTGACCAATATTTTTGTTCAGAAAGAGCGCCGGTAAAAAAAAATGGACTTCATTTATAAGTAGAGGTAAGACAGCGATAATTATTAATGTTTTTTTTTGTAATGATATGTGCGGAATGTGTGTTATAGTTTTTGAATGTGTTACAAAATCCATCATAACTCAAATGGCAAATAATTTAGAATAATTTTTTTCATCAAAGAATCAACATTTTTTCCATGTCTCTTGGTGAATTTATTTGGCTCAATCAGTCTCCTTCAGCACTTTGCAATGAGTCTACTCTGTAGAGTGTATATTTTTGTAAATCTGACTCTGATGACGTCAGTGCCTCACCAGCTATGAACCCTACCGCACGTCACTGAACCACACCATGTCACAAACACTGTCCTTAAGTAATACTGAGCTTGGATAAATAAAGGGATTAGACTCATCAAATTTGTATCTTCTTAGCATTTTATAGTTTATTTTTAATTGAAGGAAATAGAATATTAGCCAGTAACACAGATAAATATTGCATGTTTTTTTTTCAAACTGAAGTTTGTCATGGTACCATAAGGATTTCATATTTTTCTGTTTGGTTTTGGACATGCAAAGGCATAATGAGAATTATTCACAGAAAGTTCCAATCCTACTTGATTGGGCTTTATTTAAAAAAAACATGTTTGAAGAATTGACAGAAAGAAGCAAAAGAATACAACAACAATGTAAAGGGCTTTCATGAATCGTTTGTTTTTTAATTGTCTTTTTGAGGTATGGTTATTTAATAAAGTCCAAGGAATGTTGCTTTAAGGGTACATCATGAGGAGTTTTCACCTAGCAAGCAGGCATAACATAACTACTCTCCTACATTATTAAATAACACACTGAAAAACTAGTGGGGATTAAGCACACACTCACATTACATTACTTTCAATCACCATTGTACAAGCTCAATATAAGCAGCATGGACTGAATACCAATTGAAAGCATTATCTCTGTAACCAATCAGCTGAGGTGTAGAACAGACTTAGCTGATATGGACACAGACTTTGAGTATTCAGTGGTCTTAAGTCCAGCCTGTTGTGTCTTGTTTTTATTTTTCTTCTTTCTCTGTGATACAAATGGAGCATTGCCCGACTATGAGCACTCCTCGTTCCTGACCGAACAAATTAGGTTGAAATGACAGATGAAAGGCCAGATAGCTCTCGACTGGAAGGTGTTGCTAATGAAAGTCTTCCTTGTTGTAAGACTGGGGTTTTGGAAAAGCATCAGCGGCAGTGAAGCATGCTATAAATATGCATCTCTGTTAGCTGAGTTTATTTAGCATGCTTAAAGCAGAATCCGCTCCCCCAGAAAAGTGTGTTGTGTAGAGGTTGTACGTTGTACAAATGCAGTACTTCTTTTTAGGATTTTTAAGCATTTAAGACTGAAAATAAAATGGATTTGTTGCTCCATCCGTAAATTAATTTGAGGTGAGGTTAAAGTTTTCTTAAGAGTGTATTAAGCAGCTGCTCAAACCAAGAACTGTAATTAATAAGATGACAGCTTTATTAACACATGCTGGGGAGTAGAGTACTTGATTAACACAGTGGCTGGTTTTGCTGTGTGTGTGTGTGTACAACCCAGCCTGCTCTTTTAAAAGAGTTGCAGTGAAAGTACTCTCCCAAGGGACATTGTCAGAAGCTGTCAACAGCTGTTATAGTGTTTTCTGCCTGTCCACTGAAAAACATTCATTGTTCATGGACTTGACAGCTATTGCAGTGAGTGGGTGGTCGACAGAATGATTACTGCATTTATGCTTTAAAAAAATGTTACATGGTGCAGGATAATTTAATTCTGCATTGCATAACAGTGCTGATAACATCCAACACTAGTCAAACCAGATTTCCACCTGAACGCCATTGTTTTTAAAACATGGTTCAGTACAGTTCTTAAGTTGAAAGTATTTTAGTTGTAGTAGACAACAAACAATCCTTATTTGGAGACGTTCATATGGATACATCTTTTGATTACACCAGTTTAACTTTTACAGGACCTTGTTATTTACATAGGGGCGCAGCCAAATATGACATAATCCTGGTGTATGAGTGTTAGTGTGTATGTGAGTGTGAAATTCTCTCTGAAAGGAGGAGCTGTGCAGGAGGGTGTGGCTGGCAATCTGCAGAATACACACCTGTCCATTTATTGAGCTACTGAACGATCCCTCTTAGCCTGATATTCAGCGTTTTAGTGCACTCAAGTCATTTAGTACTCTCTTCGAAAGCGTATCTCTGAGTTTGTATTTAGAAGTTATTACTTACCTCCCACAAGCTTATTGTGTTCTCCGTGCCTTCCAAGTTGAATCTCTATTGTTTGTGTTCACACCAAGCCTAAGTCTGGCCTCCAGACCTCTAACAATAACCCCTGAAGATTCCTCCATGACTGTCCACTGCAGCTCCAGTTCCCCCTCATATCGAGCAGTCCCTAAGACTTCAGACCACAGTGGAGAAGTTTTGATATTTCAATATCATCCTACTTTCAGATTAATGGCTCACCTTAGCCTCTGCTCAATCTAAATGTGCCTTTCTTCCTCCAGAAGACATTAAAGCCTCTGTTCAGAAGTTTTGTGACACTTTCTTGTCTTTCTCCCTCCTTAAAAATAAACCCTCTTAATATTAAATGTTCAGTCTGATTCTGCATGTGGGTCAAAGGCTTTTTATATACATATATGTTTCTAGTATTGTAATAATAATAATAATTGTTTTGTAGCAGTGAGTCAAGATCTACATTTGGGGAGGGGATTTTCTTTTAATAGTTCATAGAACATTGGTGTTCTGGCAAAAAAGCAAAAACTGAATTGTCCCAGAAAACCTTTTAGCTTTTTGTTCATGGAAATAGCAGTTTGTTGTGTTTCAGCTTGTGGAAAATTGGCAGGTCTTTAACCCCTTATGAAGATGCAGCTCTAGCAGCTTTTGACTTCCAACACTGACTGAATTATATCAAATTATAAATTACATAATCGATCTAACTGTGCCTCAAGAGACTTGCAGCTGTCTTGACCCTTCCTGTCACTGGCTTTAGGGTTTTTAGAGGTTCATCAGTCTGTATTTGAAACCATGATTCATTTTAAGAAAGTCACTCTCATCAAGAAGGTCCAATGCATGGAGGAAAAAGGGATCTAGCAAGGTTTTACACAAACCTAGGCAAATGTAGAGTGGTGTACAATAGAAGGTTTATTGCAACATAATCTAAATAGGGTCCCATTCAACTGAGTTGGAACCGGCCTGTCCTAACTCAGATGGATGGGTTCCTCCACCCAACTGAGTCACTGCCTGAATCTCTTGACCCTAATAGCGTACCGTGCACGTGACGTCACCGTCTCAAGAGCAACGCCCCTTTTGCCGCTTAGGTAGGACATACAGGTAGAGAACGCCCGTAGCAATCAGCTATTAGACGCGCAACAGAAACAGCGAAATAACCGACTTTACAGCCATTAAACTTTCTCAAGACGATGTCCCAGGCGCACGGATTACTGGCCGCACTGTCGAAGAACACACCAACCTTCAGCTCAAACGATGGCTTGAGTGTCGAGGGCTTAAAAAAACGGAAAACGGGCCGAGTTGATTGAACGGTAAGCTTTGTTTTTTTTTTCCTGCGCGGCGATCATGGCGTGATCTGCCGTTTTTTTTGTTTGTAATCACCGTCCAGGGATCGGTATATGTTTAATGTTTGTCTTATTTAAAAATGTTTTTTGAGTAAGCTATCCTGGTAGCAGGGTATCATGTTAGCGCCTGCTACCATGATAGCCTATATGCTATCATGGTAGCAGGCGCTTCATTATTAACATGTCGGCCACCAAAATACTCTTACCTGTTCACTACTTGATGTCGCTGGAATTGGGTCAGGATGTTCTTCGGTTGGGCCCTTTCCTCCAACAAAATGCTTGCTACATATGTAGGTGAATTTGGTAACTTTTTCCGGATTAAACTGTTGTGTAGGGCGACCGCACCGGTGAACCCAGCGCACACATTTCTCCTTGGCAGTCTTGAAGAAAACATCCTTCATATGCGGCCGATCAGCGTACCTCGAGTCGCTGTTGCACGTTCCATAGCAACAATGTTTAAAAACCATGGTCTTAGATTCGGAAAAAGCAGTCGTTTACCGAGTAAAACCAAGGGTAACGCACGTCTCTTTTACAGCGAAACAGCGGCGGACTATGCAAGCTTGCCCTACTGCGTACCACGTGATGTGACGTCATCGTGACGTTACGTTTCTAAAAATAGCTCGCTCGCGGTACACTATTGGGAGCCACAGCTTATAGGGAAAGAAGTCATCATAAAAGGCTGATCAACCAATCAGAAGTGGACTTAGGGAAATGTGTGGTGATGTCACATTACACAACCAAGAAGACGTGATTTCTATTTTTCTTTCTATCACATTGTTTTAAAATCAGAGGAAGAAATATAAAAATATATATCATTGCAGACAAGTCTTATGGCTGAAATTGTTGTGGCATGAGAGGTTGTCATGACTCACTAGACATATGGCCTGTCAAGGTGAAGGTGAAGAAATTGATGTGTACATGCTTATTAACATGGATCTAAGTAAAACTGAACTATTATTGTAGATAAAGACTATTAATTACTGATCACCGTAGTTGATAAGAGCTACGTTTTCCCCAGTTCAGATGGTAAACAAATATAGGAGGGTTAATAAAGGCACCAAGGAGTCTAAAACAATAATGTCCATCTCAGTTTATGACAACTCCAACAACCTTCGTCAACACATGTCTCTCACTTTGAGATTCAGAAGAAAAAAACACTTAGAAGTCCCATAACTGCATTGATGGACCTCAACTCATTAATGTCTAAAATGAATAGCTAATGGGGCTCTACATGTGCAGCTTGGTGTGGCCCTGTTCTCTGGGATTTACTAGAATCAAATGGACAGATGGCAGAGGAAAGCAGCTGTGTCTAAGGGATATACAGAAGGGCCAGAGAGTTTGCTAAGGCCACAGAGCCATGCCTGTGACACAAACCTAAGATTTAGTTTGACGTGGAAAGAAATCAGAGGGAAAACAATGGAGGGAAAGGTGTAACACTTTACCACCCTATGCACACCAGTGGGAAACAAGCAACTGTGTGCATCACTGATTTCAAGTGAAACTTATCTGTTCGAGGTGACACAAAAGCAGTGAGCTTCATTCATCTGCCTTCCCTTGCATCCAATTTTATTCAGGTTTTCAAAGCTTCAAAACCAATCTCTACACTTCCTCTCAAACTACATTGACTAGTTTTCTCTGATATCTCCAAGTACCAAAATGTATGGTACAGGGACACTTCAGGCTTTTTCCTCATCCCAGTTGATATGCTATTTGGCAGAAGGGATGCATAAGAATGAGCATTTAGCAGCTTTTGGAGTCCAACTGGGAGGCCTAGCTTGAGAAATGAGCTGGCATTTGTAGATAGGCAGGCACAGACTGATGGAGTAACTTGGAGGGCTTCTGAGGCAAATTTCCTCTGCTTTTCTTGGGGGTAAATCATGCTGTATGGTAAAATGGGGAAAGCCCCAGAAAGCCTGAGCCAGAGACGTCTGCTGCACATCATATTAATAAGAGCCGAGATGACTGCTTTGCCATATGATTTTGTTATCTCTTGCCATCCTTTTACTTTTTTCTTTAACTTTGGATCTGGGGATAAATCATACATTTCCATGTTTTCGGCAGATAATGTATAGCAATTTCTGCTTGATTAAAGGATAGATTTTCTAGCTATTACTGCTAACCAGAATGCAAAATAAAGAATAAAGTCATATCAACGTGCAACCTTTTTATTCCTAAAGTTTAGCAGTTCTTCAAACAATCTGAACTTCTTTGGAGATTTTCCAGAATGACTGATTTAATAATTTAATCAAGATCAATCAAGAATTTTTATTGGCATTTTGTCACCATAATTAAATTGTGGTGAGAAACTCAGAATCCACATAGATTCACACATAACATACAGACAAGATATAATGTTAATGAAATTTACTATGCAACTGCATGAGTGTATCAGAAAAAACACTCCCTGAGAGGAAGAAAAGTGTGCAAATAGTATTTAAAAAAATCTAAATGGTCCAGTTAATTGATGCCTAAATCACAAAAAAACATAGCAGTCAGCTTACTGGATAATGTAAAAAAAAAAAGGATAATTTTGCCTGATTGATTTAGAAGGCGCTTTAAAAAGCCAAAACAATTAAATGATAACACTTAAAAAGATCAGACAAAAAATAATTCAGTTGAACAAAGAATGTGCTCAGGTAGATTAAAATCCATTATTAAATAGTCATCCTTTGATTTGGTTTTTAAAAGAAAAGATCAAATTAGAAATTGGTCTAAAATTAGATAAACATTGATAGATCAAGCTAAGTTTTTTTTAAGAAGGTGCCAAACAACAGCATGTTTAAAATCAAGTGACATGGATCCTGAGCTATGACAAAGTTTATAAAGGTCAGGAAAGCAGGGCCAAAAATGAAGCCTAGGTGGAAGTTCAATTAAAGAAACTGAATTACTTACCTACATCCAATCAGAGGCTCATCCGCCTCACAAGCCAATCAGCTCTGAACCACACCTCCACGAAGCCCACTCAGCATCCTAAATTCATCTTAAAAGATCTTCAAATCCACGTCCAGCCTCCTACCCAGCCAAGCAGTGGTTGCACAATGTCTGATTTGGACTCAGATGACCCTGATTCAACCCACCTCCATCCCTTTCTCCACCATCGTAGCCAGGCTCCATCTGGCTTTCCCATGGTGCTCCTTCAATCTTGTCCCTATCAGAGTGTAATTCCTCTCGGACTCTTACTGCATTCCCTGTCACATCTCAATCGGTCCGGCAGAAGGCCGCCATGTTGAGCTTGGTTCGGCCAGAGGTTTCTTCCCAAAAATGAGTTTTTTCTCTCCACTGTCGCTTCATGCTTGCTCATCATGGACAGGTTCATGCGACCTTTATTCATCCAAGCTGGACATCTATCTTTTTGGGTCCCTGAGTGAAGGACTAGTATGAGCTCTCGCAGTCTACTGGATCACGGCAATGCAGCTCAAGCGAATTGTCTCGCCAACCAGCAGTCTATGGACTGAACAAACTTCATCTATCTCCACTACACCACCAGTTTCAGGCCTGGGGGAAACATCCCTGTTCTCATACACCTGCTTATGGATATTGAAGTATAATTCAGCATTAATGTTTCCCGCCGAGGTCTGAGCGCCAAAGTCTTAAAATATTGTATCAACAAAATTCCTCTAATTTTCTTTTCTTTCCGTGTGAGTTTTTCAGATTGAAGTAATGAAAACCTCTATCATCAATTTAGAGGGACAGTCAAGAGGATAATTAAAAAGTCTTATGTTGTACAACCTTATTAAAAAAGGAAAACACATTGAATCAAACTGTTCAAATTTAGCTGAAACAGCAGAAGTAGCAGAGAGATCAACAGTTGTGGATGAGCCAGTTATGCATCTAAAAGATGCCACTTTGTCTAAAAAAAAGTAAAGAAAGTTATTACTGTCATGTTCGGCTTGAGATGTTTCGCCCACATGCAGAATACACTCGACAAACAAGGTAGATATAGAAAAAGGTTTATTTAGTAAGGTAACTGGAAACGGCCAGACTACGCCGAACAGGATCGGAACGAGAACCAGGAGGACGGGGAACCGGATCAATCTAGGGGAAGGAGAGATGGATTAGCTACAGAAGGGAAACGAGGGGAGGGTGCTGCTGGACGTAAGCTTACCACTTAGCAGGGAAACCAGACCGGGGAGGAGGCAGTGAGGCTCAGCGCTTGTTAGGTGGAGCCACAGGTGTCTGGGAGACCAGAGAGCGGAGGCAGAGGGGGGTCCGAGCAGCACCAGGATATCCAGGGTCCAGAACAGCGGGAGAGACCAGTAGACGTCTGAAGGAGGTGGGGGTCCGAGGATGAGGAACTGACTTGAGAGGAACACGGAGGAGTCCAGAACAGGAGCCAGCACGAGTGAATGTCCTTGAGGAGTCTGACACAGGAGGAGGACTTCGAAACACACAGAGGAACCTGGGAGACACAAAGGTAAGAACAATCTTAATGTCTTAACCGAGGATTTGCAGAGCTGGAGGCTACGGCTTGGTTGCATACCACGACGGTAACACTCTGGCATCTTCCTGCTGTCTGTGAGCTGTTTAAATGGAGCTGTCTGGTGCTGCTCAACCATCCGCAGGTGTGTGGGCTCCGCCCCCTTGGTCAACACCAAACACCTGTGGAAGGAAACAAGTGCAGCAGAACCGGCAGCAAGCTACACGGTCCTGCTGGCTGAGTCCTGACAATTACATTTGGAGCATGATGCATTGAACAGGGGTTGTTGGATTAAGAAAAGAGTTGTGTTAAATAACGATCTTGGACAATGACTGGTAGAAATCACATCAGTCAAAAACTCAGATTTTGCCCTTCAGGCCCGATCTCGGTACACGCAGAGCCGCTTTCAATGCAGGTCAGGAACGGTCACGTCTGGTCACGTCCTACAATGGAAATCAGGCCCTTTTGTTTGACCTGCTTCCTTTTTATAAGGTGAAAAACACATTTAGAACAGTTTTGGCACATTTTGATAAATTATGCCAAAATCACTGGCAAGTCTGGCACACTGCCTACTAAAACATTTGTAAAACAAATGGCATCTTCCTGCTGTCTGTGAGCTGTTTAAATGGAGCTGTCTGGTGCTGCTCAACCATCCGCAGGTGTGTGGGCTCCGCCCCCTTGGTCAACACCAAACACCTGTGGAAGGAAACAAGTGCAGCAGAACCGGCAGCAAGCTACACGGTCCTGCTGGCTGAGTCCTGACACCACCCCCCCCCTCAAGGGTCGCCACCCGGCGACCCAGAAGAGGAAGTAGAAGGACGAGAGGCGATGAAGGCGTCGATAAGTGATTGGTCCGGGATGGAGGAGCCAGGGAGCCAGGAACGATCCTCCGGACCGCGACCAACCCAATCCACGAGGTATTGGACACCTCTACCTCGTGGACGGGAGGCCACGATCCCTTGGATCACACGTCCCTGATGGTCCTGGGTGGGTGGAGGGGGTTCGGCCGGAGGGCACAAGGGACTTGACACGACGGGCTTGATCTGTGAGACATGGAAGGTTGGGTGTACACGGGAGTGGGACGGGAGACGAAGGCGAACAGTGGTGGGACTGATGACTGAGGTGATCTCATATGGACCGGTGAATCGGGGAGATAACTTTCGTGCGGCTGCTCGGGAGGGGAGGTCTCGGGTGCACAACCAGACTTGCTGACCAGGGTGGTAGGTGGGGGCTGGAACCCGCCTCTGGTCAGCGAATCGACGATTCTGCTCAGCGGTTTCTTGAAGGGCTTGATTAGCCTGGGTCCAGATCTGACGGCAACGGGTGATGTGGTCTTGCACAGATGGAATGGTGATCTGGTGATTGTTCTCGGGAAGGAGTGGTGGTTGGTATCCTAAGGAGATCTCGAAGGGTGAGTGGCCAGTGGCAGAGGAAACGTGACTGTTGTGAGCATACTCAATCCAGGGGAGGTATTTATTCCATTCAGTGGGGTTCTTGGATGTGAGGCAACGGAGGGCGGTCTCCAGCTCCTGGTTCATCCTCTCTGTCTGACCGTTGGTCTGAGGGTGGTAACCTGAGGTCAGAGTATACCGGGCCCCAAGGGCCGCGGCAAACTCCTTCCATACCCGAGATGTAAACTGGGGACCACGGTCAGACAGGATCTCCCGAGGAATTCCGTGAAGTCGAAAGACATGTTTAACCAGGAGCTGGGCCGTAAGGAGAGCGGAGGGGAGCTTGCGGAGTGGAATGAGATGACAGGCCTTGGAGAATCGGTCGACCACAGTGAGAATGACTGACATGCCTTGGGAGGAGGGGAGTCCGGTAACGAAATCTAGTGCAATGTGTGACCAGGGACGTTCGGGAACTGGTAAGGGCTGAAGGAGGCCGGCGGGAGGTCTGTTAGATGGTTTATTTTGTGCGCATATGGGACAGGAGAGAACAAACTGCTTAACGTCCTGGAACAAAGTGGGCCACCAAAAACTTCGGGCGATGAGAGTCTGAGTGCGATGGATTCCGGGATGTGCAGAGAACTTCTCAGAGTGAGCCCATTGAATAACTTGAGATCTTACTGAGAGAGGTACGTAGGTACGATTCGGTGGACCGGTTCCGGGGTCTGGGTCTGTAGGCAGGGCACGGGTGATGAGATCCTGGACCTCCCACTGTAGAGCTCCAAGCACCCAGGAGGGGGGTATGATGGCTGCTGGTTCCTTCTCGGAGTCGGGGGAGGTGTACAGACGGGACAGGGCGTCCGGCTTGACGTTCTTGGACCCAGGGCGATAGGAGATGGTGAGATTGAAACGGGAGAAAAACAGAGACCAGCGGGCTTGACGGGGATTTAGTCTTCTGGCAGTCTGGATGTATTCCAGGTTCTTATGGTCCGTCCAGATGAGGACCGGCTGCTCGGAACCCTCCAACCAATGTCGCCACTCCTCCAGGGCGAGCTTGATGGCCAGTAGCTCTCTGTCCCCGACGTCGTAATTTCTCTCCGCCGGGGACAAACGCCTGGAGAAGTAGGCACACGGATGGAGCTTCTGGTCTGCCTTGGACACCTGCGATAGGACGGCTCCCACACCTGTGTCGGAGGCGTCGATCTCGACAATGTACTGCCTGGAAGGGTCGGGGTAGATGAGGACGGGTGCTTGGGAGAACTGGTTCTTGAGACTGACGAAGGCTAAGTCTGCGTCAGGAGTCCAGATGAAAGGGATCTTGGTGGAGGTGAGTGCGTGAAGAGGGGCGGCGATCTGACTGTACCCGCAAATGAATCTTCTATAAAAATTGGCGAAGCCCAGGAAGCGCTGGAGGTCTCTTCTGGATCCGGGTTTGGGCCAGTCGAGGACTGCGCGGATCTTCTCGGGGTCAGATCGCACTTGGCCCCCCTCCAGGATGAGTCCAAGGAAGGTGACGGAGGATTTATGGAACTCACACTTCTCGGCTTTGACGAAGAGTCTGTTTTCGAGGAGACGCTGGAGGACTTGTCGGACGTGCTTGTGATGTTCTGATGGGTCACGGGAGTAAATCAAAATATCATCCAAATAGACAAAAACGAAAACATTGAGGAAATCTCTCAGAACATCGTTTACCAGGGCTTGGAAGACAGCAGGAGCATTGCACAGGCCGAATGGCATGACCTGGTACTCAAAATGTCCAAGTGGTGTCTTGAATGCAGTCTTCCACTCATCTCCCCGGCGGATCCGCACTAAGTGGTAAGCATTACGTAAGTCCAGCTTAGTAAAGATGGTGGCTGATTGAACTGGTTCTAATGCGGAGGAGAGGAGCGGGAGAGGGTACTTATTCTTAACAGTGATGGCATTTAAGCCACGGTAGTCTATGCAGGGCCGAAGGGAACCATCCTTTTTACCCACAAAGAAAAATCCTGCCCCTAGCGGAGAAGACGAGGTGCGTATAAGCCCTGCGGCTAGGGACTCCTTAACATATTTCTCTAAAGCTAGGCGTTCGCTCTGGGAAATGTTATACAGGCGGCTGGATGGCAACGGAGCACCGGGCAGGAGGTCAATTGCACAGTCATACGGGCGGTGCGGGGGAAGAGAACTAGCCTGCTCCTTACTAAAGACCTGCCCCAGGTCGTGATATTGTCTCGGAACTAACTTAAAAACATCGGGGTCTACCTGAGCGCAGGGCAGAGCGGGGGTCTGAGGCGACGGAACAGCCGACTGTAAACAATTAGCGTGACAATTAGGTGACCAGGTCTCTACCCTACGGCCGGCCCAATTGATCTGCGGGTTATGATGTTGAAGCCACGGGAAACCTAGAACCACGGGTGCCTGCTTAACAGGAAAAATGAGGAACGAAACACGTTCATGGTGATTACCAGAAACTACGAGTTCTAATGGAACTGTTTTGTGAGTGATCTTCGGAAGATCTCCCCCATCCAGGGCAGAAACCTGGAGGGGTGAGCTAAGGGCAACCGTTTCGATTCCGGCCTGTTGAACGAATGCTCTATCTACTAGGTTGAAGTCACAACCTGAATCAATTAAAGCTGACATCTTAAACGTATCTCGGCCAGAAACGACCACGGCAGGCAAACAAAGGCGTGGAGGAGATAACTGGTGTGGGTCCGTTGGGCTCTCCTCTATAACCGACGGACCTGTTCTTTTGGCCGATCGGGGCACTCTTTAATGAAATGAGCAGGAGAAGCACAATACAAGCAGAGCCGAGAGCTCATTCGTTGTTGCCTCTCGTCGGGCGTAAGACGAACGCGGCCCAACTGCATAGGCTCCGGTGGTGAGGGAGGCGCTACAGCGGATCTGGTGGGGGTTCGCTCGCTAAGAGCCGGTCGAAAAACTGGCGGTCGCTCGAGGCGGCTCTTACTGCGCGCCCGTAAACGGTTGTCCAATCTGACCGCCAGAGCGATGAAATCATTCAAAGTGTCGGGCCGCTCAACACGCGCGAGTTCGTCCTTAAGGGACTCATCTAAGGACTGGAGAAAAACAGACGTAAGTGCTCGCTGTTCCCAGCCAGCAGCCGCCGCCACGGTACGGAACTCAATAGCGTAGTCCGCTACTCGTCTGCCCCGCTGACGTAAGGTAAGTAGTCGTTGGGAATCCTGAGCCTCATCTGATTCAGCAGCAAAGACTGTTTTAAACTCTGTAATAAAATTGTCGAAAGTGCAACCGAACTGCTGACAGTCCGGAAAACGGGACTCAGCCCACCTCAGTGCTCGGCCTGTTAAAAGCCGTAAGATAAATGATATCTTAGCATAGTCATGTGAAAAAGTACGTGGGGACCGATTAAACACAAGGGAACATTGAAAAAGAAAACCACCACATTCTCCAGCCTCCCCAGAGAACTTTTCCGGGGACGGCGAGGAAGACTCACTTACAGGCGGGGACGTATCTGCTGACGTCGGTTCGGGGGAGGAGCTGGAGGACGCGGAAGGGGCTGATTGAAGGTTAGTACTAACCAAACCCACGAGCTGATTAAGCTGGGTGGCTAAACCCTGCAGCTGTCCTTGTAAGCCCACTACCGCGGCTTCTAACCCCCGAATCTGATCTTGTTGTGCTGTTACTGTTTGCCCGAGTGTATCTGTGGGAGTTGTTTGGCCAGAGTGTTCTTCTGTCATGTTCGGCTTGAGATGTTTCGCCCACATGCAGAATACACTCGACAAACAAGGTAGATATAGAAAAAGGTTTATTTAGTAAGGTAACTGGAAACGGCCAGACTACGCCGAACAGGATCGGAACGAGAACCAGGAGGACGGGGAACCGGATCAATCTAGGGGAAGGAGAGATGGATTAGCTACAGAAGGGAAACGAGGGGAGGGTGCTGCTGGACGTAAGCTTACCACTTAGCAGGGAAACCAGACCGGGGAGGAGGCAGTGAGGCTCAGCGCTTGTTAGGTGGAGCCACAGGTGTCTGGGAGACCAGAGAGCGGAGGCAGAGGGGGGTCCGAGCAGCACCAGGATATCCAGGGTCCAGAACAGCGGGAGAGACCAGTAGACGTCTGAAGGAGGTGGGGGTCCGAGGATGAGGAACTGACTTGAGAGGAACACGGAGGAGTCCAGAACAGGAGCCAGCACGAGTGAATGTCCTTGAGGAGTCTGACACAGGAGGAGGACTTCGAAACACACAGAGGAACCTGGGAGACACAAAGGTAAGAACAATCTTAATGTCTTAACCGAGGATTTGCAGAGCTGGAGGCTACGGCTTGGTTGCATACCACGACGGTAACACTCTGGCATCTTCCTGCTGTCTGTGAGCTGTTTAAATGGAGCTGTCTGGTGCTGCTCAACCATCCGCAGGTGTGTGGGCTCCGCCCCCTTGGTCAACACCAAACACCTGTGGAAGGAAACAAGTGCAGCAGAACCGGCAGCAAGCTACACGGTCCTGCTGGCTGAGTCCTGACAATTACACTTGGAGCATGACGCATTGAACAGGGGTTGTTGGATTAAGAAAAGAGTTGTGTTAAATAACGATCTTGGACAATGACTGGTAGAAATCACATCAGTCAAAAACTCAGATTTTGCCCTTCAGGCCCGATCTCGGTACACGCAGAGCCGCTTTCAATGCAGGTCAGGAACGGTCACGTCTGGTCACGTCCTACAATGGAAATCAGGCCCTTTTGTTTGACCTGCTTCCTTTTTATAAGGTGAAAAACACATTTAGAACAGTTTTGGCACATTTTGATAAATTATGCCAAAATCACTGGCAAGTCTGGCACACTGCCTACTAAAACATTTGTAAAACAAATATGATCTGGCTGATTCAGTCTAGATTTGCTGCAGTTATAGTCAAGATGTGAAAATACAAATTCTGAGGCTTCAGAAAATATTTTGGTGAGGCTCAGAAAATTAGAATTTTCCTTGATTGTTCCCATTGAAAAATAATCTTTAATGCCTTTGTATAACAAAAATACTGAAAATAACATTTACACTTTATAGATTGGGTGTACTTTATTTATATCAGATATGTCATTTCTGGCGGAAATTGCTCCTACAACCCTCTGGGCTTAAAGGGTTAAGAAATCTCTGGTACTGAGCAAGAATATCTCTTAATGTTTCCAGAAAAACCAGCCAGTTTGTCGATTTTTCATTCACATTTTGCTTTCCTTCATTGTTGCCTGAAGAGTGCCATAATTTATCCAGGGTTTAGCTTTGAATTTGGAAGCTTTAAACCCAACAGGTATAAGTGAAGCCATGATTCCATGACAAGTCTCATAAAAGATAAAAAAATAAAATAAAATCATCAGGACAAAACAAGCTGTCCAGACCATCATAAACATGAAGCTGTGATCCCATCAAAGCATCAGTAAACTGTCCAGCTGTTGCAGATGTAAGAACACAGTGGTAACAACCTGTCAATATAAATGATAAAATAAATGATAATTGGAAAATGATGTGGGGTGTCAGCTATCTCAGTTATTTTACAAAAAGAGATGGGACATAAGATCTAACATACATCCAAAAAGAGGAGTTTGTCCAAATATTGATTGTATCAGGCTATGATCCTCCAATTCTGTCCCTCAGATACCGACATAGTCCTAGCCTGTCTGCCTAACGCTGCCTCAGCATCTCAAGCCTGCGCTCCTCTGATCGAAGCCTCAGCCACCATCTGTAATTTTTGCGACTTCTGAAGTTATTTGTTTGCAGTAGATTTTGTTTGGGAGTATAACAGTAAAAACAGTCTGTACACAAATGTGCAAAACACTTGTTAGTTTTGTTTGTGAAATATTTAGAAAACTCTAGATTACTTTTCTATCACATTAAGCTCCAATTAAATGCATTGAAAAAAATTAGAAGTTGAAGGTGTGTGAATTCTTTTGCAGTTCAACGTATCTGTAATCATTTTAATTAATGGAGACATTGTGTTTATTGGCTTGTGTTTGTGCCTGTTTGAGAGAAAATGGCAGAATCATTTACAGTCTGAGAGGTCACTTATCGACTGAATCAAATCCCTTGAAAGGGCCCAGACAGAACGAAAGCTTAACAAGATTACTGTTATATATAGCAGCTGTAATAGGAACCTCTCTGGGGATTCTGGTGCTCCTGATTTGTGCTCGGTTATCCAGATTTGAGCATTTTGCACACCATCTCCCTCCGCCGGGAAGCTCCTGATGCATTATGGCTGCAAAGGATCAATCAATCTGCCCACTCCCTGCTTCCCCATCTCTGCAGTCGCAGCCTGCCAGGACAGTGATTCCTCAGGCTGTGCGCTCTGATTCTCTAACGCCTGGGCATGCCTGCTCACCTCCAGCATCAGTTATGTGAGCCGCTAACAGAACGGGCACTGCTAGTCAATTCAGGTTAAAGCAGAGGAGCTAAAAATCAAAAGAGGTGAGAGCAAGGAGGTTCATATTAGAAAACGGGTCTCTGACACTTTTGTTTTGATAAATGGACCCCTACGCACTGATGACTGACGAATTATCAGGGACTTAGACGGTCCATTCATCACTGTCAGCCCTAGGGCCGCTGCTGGGGCGTTTTCAGTCCAGCGGCCAGTTGTGGCACCATCTCGGCCTTATCATCCCCACCTGGTCTGGGAGAATTAAGAAAGGAAGAATAGAGAGAGGGAACTGGAGGATGATACAAAACACCCAAGGGAAGGCAGGTGAAAGTTTTGCCAGAGATTGTGCTCAGTTTGTCTAATGGCAGAAATTACTGACACGACTTATCCAGGGATTTATTGCATGTCAACTTAAATGACCAGAATGATTAATGCCTAATGCTTTGGGTTATCCACCAAACCATTATCAAATACCTAAAGTTAAACTGGGACAACAAAGCAGAAATAGCAAAGGACCCTTTAACAATGAAATGACAGATAGTGGAAATGTGTTCCTATCTCAGCCCAAAGCTCAGGCTAACCTTTAATTAGGAGACTGCTTTAGCAACAGAAATCTTCTCTATTCCTCTTTCAGGCTTCAGAGATTGTGTCCAGAGGCATAAACATTTATTAGGAGTATGCTTTAGTGCAAAACACGCCTCCCTGCAGATGCCTTTTCTGATGAGCATGTATAGATGCAGATAAAGACTGAAGCTACACACACATCCTCACACCCAAAAATAACCAAAACTCTCATTTCCATTTTTACGGTCTGTTTCTTCCTTCATGGGCATGTTCTCCTTTTCTGGCTCATGCACTGAGTCCCAGCTGTACACATGAGGGAAGTTGAAGGTAGTAGTTTTTCAAGTGACATGCCATTATTTGACACAGACAGCAGACCAAGTCGAACCAGTGATGGATAGGAAATGGACAGCTGTCGACAGGTAGGAGAATGGCGGGGCGACGAGCACTCGACAGAGACACACCTAATTCCCAGGTCTTATATTGTCAATAAACAGCAGCCAGAGGTACTCAATTAGAGGAGTTTATTGACTATGTTGCCTGGCCTGTGTCAGATGTCAGCTGGAGACACAGCATGATGTCCTACGCCAAGACGCTCTCTGAGAGTCAAAAGAAGATTGCAAAGGTGAGAGAATAAACAAATCAGAGACTGGGTTTGGATAGAAGTAAAACAAAAAGGTCATACAGGATTAGAGAACATTAAAAGTTTGGAGGTTAGAAATGCACTTGGGCTCACATTATTTCTATAAAGTGCTCAGACTAAGGAAAACCCCTGTCAGGTAGACATTACCTAACTCTTAGAGATTTTTTTTTTTTTAAAGTAATTCTTTATAATCAACTTATGGTCAATTGTAAGACAATTTGGTAAAAGATATTATCCACAGGATGTTTGTTTTGATCCGATCTGTTTAATTTAACAGGTAACAAAGTGAACCAAAACAAATGAAAACATTGCGCAAATAAAAGTTCTGCAGAGATCAAGTTGCAGCCAACAACATATGTACAAGACTGAATGATGATGAATGACATTCTTCAGCGAAATGAAAAGCTTGGCAGTTTTCTCCCAAAACTGTGATTTCTTTTAGTAAATGGCAGCAGGTACAAAGAGAAAGAAGAGGAACAAGAATGGAGCCTTGCATTACTCAGTTACCAGCTCAATAACCTAGTGCCAGTCACAGATTAGAAGAATCATATGGGGTTCCCTTTCTATGTGCTGTTGTAGTGTCCTCACTAATCACATCAGGGCTCTCCCCTTTCATCGCTTTATTAATTGACGTTTTTTTGTGTGTAATTTAAAAAGGAAAAAAAAAGACAAGTTTTTTCATTTAAGAGCTGTCTTTTAACAAAAAATAAAATTTTCCTATTTTAAATCAGTGGCTTTAGAAATATGAATCATTGTGGGCAAGTATTGGGCAGAACTTGTGTGACGCTCAAAAACCAAATTTAATTTAGGGAGTGACTAGAAGGGATTTGAGACAGTAAAAAAAGAAAAAAAAAGAAGAAATTAAATTTTCCTTCACTGGTCTGCAGAGTCAATTGCATGCTATAAAGCCCAGTGGCAAAATTGGTAGACAGTCATCAACTGTATCATAGAGACTCCCTAGCAGATTGCAAACGGCTATATTTGAGAGGCAAAATGTCTTAACTTGTAGACAAGTCTTGGTTAGGCAGACGCTTCTTCTCCGTCTAAAAGCAAATCATCTAACTTGTATTAGTTTTGTATCTCCTATGTTCTTTTTTTATTTGCAAATACTTATTTTCTCCTGGAGAGAGTTTTTTAAAAAAAGCTGAGGATGCATTTAGAAACATATGAACGGTAATTAATTTCAGATCATCATTTATTATTTTATGTTTTAAAACTGATTTTATTTAAAAATAAATATCACATTGCCAAAAACATGTCATACTTCTGTTAAGGTACACTTGGACTAAAGCTTAAGGGCAAATTTTGCTGTATTCTACAACTCTCATACTTTACTGCTCCACTGAAAGGTTTAAAAGCCTTGAATGTTCACAAAACTATGTTTTTATAATGTGCAATGCTGCAGTAACAATTTATCATCTATCCTAACCACTTTATTTTTGCTCTAGTCAGTTTAAAGCTTCTGCTTTAACAGGCCCCCTGGGTTCTGACTGGTAAGAAATTAATGAGCTTTAGAAAGCTGCTAAAACTTTGTCCACCCATCCATCTAGCTATTTTAGACATCTACCTTAATACAACTTGCGAGAGCTGATGCCATTCCCTGCAAATTTTACATTGATATTATAGCTGAACTACTTCATATTTTTAATCTCACTTTGCAAACTAACATCATTCAAGATATGCGGAAGGCAGTGTTTGTTTTCCCCCTACCGAAGGGTGGTGGTCCTCATTTCCTAAACGTTGGAAAAAAGTATTTTATTCCCTTACCCCATCAACTTGGAACACTCTACAATAAGATCTGAAACTATCCATGTGGATTCCTCTAGGACAATCTACTGTTATTTTAAGAAAAATTGAGAAATCGTCCTACAAAGCTTGCTCTTATTTTCAGGTCTTATTTTTTTACGTTATCTAATTTGAGTCAACATTTTTAATTATTTGTATTGTTTCTGTGTTTGTACCTTTTTTGTTTTTCTTTTTTGGTAATCAAGCAGGTGTCTTTGTTGCAAGCAAAGAACACATTTTGTAAATGGAAATTTGAAAAAAAAAATTTAACTTTGAAAAACTTCTTACAGTAATTAGAAAAACGTTTTGAGAGAAACTTTGGTGTTATCTCGGCTTTTCTTTTTATTCATTTAAATATTTTTGTTTGATTTTATTTTCTCAAATGTTAGTTTTTCAAAAATCTTTTTTTTAAAAGATTTTATATTGTCAAATTAGATTTTTATTTTATTTTTAGATTGGGTTTCATGAATTGCATTTTTTACAAATTGATCACGTTTTCTTCACTTCTTGCTCTTGAAGTGCACATTGACCAATAAGTGTTGTTTCTAACGTCCATTCAGACCAGTAGAAATGTGCCTAAGCTCCTTGCTCCAGAGGAAAGCCCGCCTCCAGAAGAGAAGAGAATGTGATCTGTAAAATGCAATTTGAAAAGAATGCAATTCATAAAACTCAATCTGAAAAAGAGGAAATAGAAAAATAAAATCTGTAATCTAAATCTAAAAATGTAAAAATTGAATATTGAATATTGAGTATTAGAAAAATCGAAATTTGAAAAAGTAAAATTTGAAAAAAAGACATTGTCTCAATGGGGTAATGGGTGGGTAACAGTAGGAGCTGTAGAGAGCTGTGTTAAGCTATGGTTCTGCTCCCTGGTCTGGACCCTGGGTTGTAAGCATTTTGGAACTAACTAATAAATCCGTCCAGTTTCCTAGGAAGACAAGCTGCACCATCCACGTCTGAGTTCCTGTCTTGGCTTTGGTCTAGCTCCTACCACAATATGACAGGATCAAGGTATTGTTTTGTTTTTTTCCTTGTTTTTTAAGAAGAGGACAGACCACTGCATGTGAAGGCAAAAGGCCCAGTTCATAAACCAAGACTTGAGGTAATGAAAGAGAAGACATGAGAACCAGCAGTGATAAAAACTCTTATCAATTTAGTGGAAAGAAAGTTTAAGGGCCACTCTAGATTTCATAAAATATTTTGTCAAGAAGTGAAGTGGATACTGATTTAAACTACTCAAATACAGCAGAACCAACAAAGGCAACATAAAGTTCTAATTTAGCATTAGCAGATGTAGCTGTAGCCTGTCTAACAGATGCTACTGTTTCAGTAAAGTTCTCGCAAGTGGTGACTGAGACATCAAGAAGGAAATAGGTAGGTTAATTTCAAATATAGTTCATTGTATTAAATAACACCCTGGGGAAATGACTGCCGTTAGTGATTATAGTGGACAAAAAACTTGATTTAGCCTCTTTAACAGCTCTCTAGTCCTGAACAAAAAAAGTTAACCAATAAAAAATTGAGTGGAAGTAAGACATACTGCATGATTCTTGGGTTTCACTTAGCCTTTCTGCATTGTCACATTTTCTCCTCCTCCAGAGCGAAAAAAAGTTCTCAGTGAAGAAGTGCTCCAGCAATTAGGAAGTGAAAAAACAGTGAGAAAGACTAGACTCTAGGTTTACAATGACATCTATAAAGACAGATGTTACAATTATAACTTAAAACTGAAAACTGCAAGGGAATCTTTCTTTTCTGAGATCATCAACAAAAACATTAATAATACTTGTGCCTTATTTGCCACAGTCAACAGGTTAACAAAGCCTCCTGCGTCTCCTACTTCTGAACTCCACTCCACCAGGGACTGCAACAAATCTGCTAACTTCTTTACTGAGAAAATCAAAATGATTAGAGGGACAGTCTGTACATCCATATAAAGTTCTTAACCAAAGCTGTCTCCAACTAGAACTTATCTTGACAAAATGTCCCAATTCAGCCAAATAAACTCCAAAAGCTTTGAGAAATTGTTCACCAGCTAAGTTTCTCCTCCTGCTGCCTTGATGTCCTACCCACAGCTTTATTTAAGAAAGTTTTGCTTGACATAGCGATTCGACTCAGATAATAAACATGTCCATTCTGTCAAGTGTTTTCCCCCCAGTCTCTAAAACAGCAATTATCAAACACAGCTGAAAAAGAACAATTTAGAAAAATGACTACTGCAGAACTACAGGCCCATCTCAAATCTCCCCTTTACCAGTAAGATTATTGAAAAAGCTGTGTTTCAACAATTCAACACCTTCTTGACAATGACCAGCCACTTTGACGGGTTCAAGTCAGGTTTCCGTGCAAACTGGGGTAGCCCGGAGAACAGCAGCTGCACCGTGTCAATCAGTGTGTGTTCCGCAGATTTTCTGAGGAGCTCACTTAAGCGCATCTCAAAGCAGATTCTAAAACAGGACTGCAAGGTGTTTAATGACATCCATATAAATTCAGACTGTGGAAGAACCACAGTTCTGGTACTATTAGACCTCAGTGCAGCATTCGATACTGTTGACCACTCCACTCTGTTAGAGCCCCTTGAAACCTAGGTCAGCCTCTCTGGTACTGCACTCAACAGGTTTACATACTACTTAAATGACAGGGACTTTTTGTGTCAGTGGGTTACTTTACATCAGGTCCATCCTGGGTCTCATCTTATTCAAAATCGACATGCTCCCTCTAACTAAAACAACACCATCTACCATAACTATGCAGACGACACAGCTCTACATCACCATGTCACCAGGTGACTGTGAACCCATTCAAGCACTGAGTAAATGCTTAGAATAAATCAATACATGGATTGAATAAAAAAATAAATAAATAAACTAATAAAGTAGTAATTTGTGGGTATTTTGAGTATTTGACATTTGCAGATAAATGTGTGTGTATGTGTGTTATATAAACACACACGCATACACACTTGTGTGTAACATAAGTTTATTAAAGCTTCACGTTTCAATGTTATGCTATCCTACTATACAGTAACATATAGTGAGGAGGAAAATGAATAAAAAGAAAAATAAATCTTTACAATCATGTGTGTTATATAAACACACACGCATACACACTTGTGTGTAACATAAGTTTATTAAAGCTTCACGTTTCAATGTTATGCTATCCTACTCTACAGTAACATATAGTGAGGAGGAAAATGAATAAGAAGAAAAATAAATCTTTACAATCATGTCTTGAAGAATCATGAAGAATTTACTTATTTTCTCTCCTACATTAGCATCAGGTGATAGAATGATGCAGGACTTTTATGGATAATGGTGTCTTAAAACAATGATTACACGGAGATAAACTCAGAGAGACTCAGATTGAGGAAAGCAACGTTTTAGACATCTGAAAACTGCTCCTCAAAGTGGACACGACAGCTTACATTTTAATCCTTTATGTTGTCAGAACATCTGAATTTAGATAGAACAAAGCCCTTCTGTTTTCAAGTCCACGTTCCAAACTGGGAGCTGTCCAGATGTAAAGGTTGGGCTCACATGGAGGCAAACAATCAAACTGCCAAAGTCACAAATGAGCATAAACGGCCCGCCAAGTGAGTATCTTTTTTGCCAAGCACAACTGATTATTGCATTAATTGTTCCAGCATGTTCAAATTGTTTATGATGATGAGAATGAAAATAAAATGGTGGGTCTGACCAGCAAATATCACTTTTCGCTGCTCCATGCTGTAACACAGATAAAGAGTGGTAAACACGTTAGGTTACAGGACACTTTGAAGGACTACAACACATACAGTAGACACTAATTAGTAATTATGTGGTAGATGGAATGAAAGAAGTAGCAACAATCAATAAACCTAAGGAAGAGAGAGACATAGAGCGAGAGAGAGCAAGAGAGCGACTATTTCAAAATTGCATCAGTTTCCAAAGCCAATAAAGATTAACAGTCTTTCTTTGAGATTAAAAATGTAAAATAAACAGATTTGACACTGTATCTTGTGCTTGTAGTCCTAAGGGGGTAATGAGCTAATCAGCTTTAACAAATAGCTGTGTCCTGTTGATCATTAATAGTCAAAAAAAGAGAACATACCTCCACAAACTTTGCAGTGTTCTTCACGACCTTTTCTGTCGGTGAGAGCTCCGCTGCTGCTTCCTCGCCCGCCAAGAGCACCGCAACGCCCGCCTCTGGCTCTGCTGCTTCAACGCCGCTCTCAAGCCGCCGCCGTTCTCAAGCCCTCCGAACTCCGTATTGACAAGTGGGGATCTACATGTTTCTGTGTATGTCACTACTCCCGGGGGTCCTCATGTCTCCTCATGTGGGCGTCCGGTATCGCTTCACTTCTGCAATTGCATCTACTGTGGCATTGGAGCTTTGTCTCTTCTGGTCTACTGTTGCATCTTGCAGACCGCACAGTTAATCTATAAATAGCAGAAATAAATCTTTACATATAATCATACAACACCAGCAGCATAAATACAACAATATATGTCACTATATGTCATGGTCAATAAATGTACATGATAAATAAAAACTCGCTAAAGCCACTGATGCCTTCTTCTGGATCTGATGGATGAGGTAGCAGAGCTTTACTGCTGACTATTAGTGCACATAACTTAAATGACACACCAATCTTCATTAATTGCACATTGAACCAATAAGAGTAGAGTGTGAAGGTCCAATTAGCAGGGTAAGAGCTCAGTTTTGTTCAAAATATTGCAATGCACACAACATTATGGATGACATACCAGAGTTCAAAAGAGGACAAATTGTTGGTGCACGTTTTGCTGCCGCATCTGTGACAAAGACAGCAAGTCTTTGTGATGTATCAAGAGCCAGGGTATCCAGGGTAATGTCAGCATACCACCAAGAAGGACGAACCACATCCAACAGGATTAACTGTGGACGCAAGAGGAAGCTGTCTGAATGGGATGTTTGGGTGCTAACCCTGTTTGTATACAAAAATCATAAAACCACGGCTCCCCAAATCACTGCAGAATTAAATGTGCACCTCAATTCTCCTGTTCCCACCAAAACTGTCCGTCGGGAGCTCCACAGGGTCAATATCCACGGCCGGGCTGCTATAGCCAAACCTTTGGTCACTTGTGCCAATGCCAAACGTCAGTTTCAATGGTGCAAGGAGCGCAGATCTTGGGCTGTGGACAATTTCAAACATGTATTGTTCTCTGATGAGTCCACCTTTACTGTTTTCCCCACATCCGGGAGAGTTACGGTGTGGAGAAGCCCCAAAGAAGCGTACCACCCAGACTGTTGCATGCCCAGAGTGAAGCATGGGGGTGGATCAGTGATGGTTTGGGCTGCCATATCATGGCATTCCCTTGGCCCCATACTTGTGCTAGATGGGCGCGTCACTGCCAAGGACTACCGAACCATTCTGGAGGACCATGTGCATCCAATGGTTCAAACATTGTATTCTGAAGGAGGTGCCGTGTATCAGGATGACAATGCACCAATACACACAGCAAGACTGGTGAAAGATCATACTGGTGTCCGAGTATGACGTTTGTGCTTTCTCATGTATGGCTCTGTAAACCATCATAGACCAGCTCCCTGGCACACAACAAACACTTCACCTGAAATACAAAGATGAAAGTCCAGATACTGTCTCTGTTGACATGCAACCAAACTACCTACACCAACCCATGAAGCAACAAGTTTGATTGCGCTTTTATTTTGACATCTGACACGGCATCTGAAGCAGTGACATGTCCACATCAATGCGAGGCATCGTTTGTTACTAGTCATGTAGTTTTCTCCAAGATGAAACATGCATTGAAGCGGGCCTTCATCTGACACGCCCTCTTTTTATTCCGTACATGCCTTGAAGCCTGGCTTCAGATGTCCCATCACTAGTGGTGTCATGAGACTGAGTCTACAACCCACAAAAGTGGCTCAGGTAGTACAGCTCATCCTGGATGACACATCAGTGTGAGCTGTGGCAAGGTTTACTGTGTCTGTCAGAGTAGTGTCCAGAGCATGGAGGCTACCACGAGACAGGCCAGTACATCAGGAGATGTGGAGGAGGCCGTAGGAGGGCAACAACTCTGCTGGGGGACCACTACTTCTGCCTTTGTGCAAGGGGGGGTGGGAAGACCACTGCCAGAGCCGTGTAAAATGACCTCCAGCAGGCCACAAATGTACAAGTGTGCTCAAATGATCAGAAACAGACTCTATGAGGGTGGTATGAAGGCCCCACATCCACAGGTGGAGGTTATGCTTATAGCCCTACACTGGGCTATAACACTCAAAGGACAGCGGAGTAACCAAAGGTGTGGCACATTTTTGGGGTTTCAATTTGGGGGGAAAAAAACGTTTGAAAAAGATTAATTCTTCTGGTTCTACTTTATAGCATTACTTTGTGTTGGTCTGTCACAGCAAATCCATATACAATACAGTGAGATGTGTGGTGATGCCACAAAATGAGGATAGTTTAAAAAGTTTTGCACATATAGCTAAAAAGTCATTTTTGTTGTTGCTGCACCTCTGAGGGCAGTTTTTGTGAAAATCACATAATTTAAACATATTACAGAAAGTATACCTAAAGAAAAAGAAATACTCAGTTAGCCCTCTTTGCTCAATTAAGCGAGCCAGCATGTAGACTCAGCTCTGTGACAAAAACACATTCCTATTTTAGATATTTTTACATGAGCAGTAGAAATGAGGGTACTTCACATAGCTTGTTGTTTTCCACCTGTGGCGATGTTTAAAATAGGGAGAGGGAAAAAAATCACCTGGAAATGAGATGTTTCATAGAAAAAAAAGTAATTAATACCTGCAGCAGCAAAATCAAAATATTAAAAGCTGATATTTTTGGTTTTGAATGTCATCATCCTTGGCTGGTAGGTTTTGGATTTCTCTTGGTTGTTGGCTCATCATCTCTCTGTTGCTCTGTTTGACAAGGTCTTGCAGTATAATTTTTATTTCTCTATTTCATTTGTTGTTTATTATAGTATCCAATATTAGTTTATTCCTTGGTGATTTGTTTCTTAGTTTATTCTTGCATTCAGTTCCCTGTGTGTTCTGGTTTACTTCTCTTTAGGTTAGTATTTGTCCTTTCCCCTTCGTGAAGTGTCTCTTTGTGTCTCCCCCTTCAATTTCCAAGTTTTCCATCTGCCTCAGCGCTGTTCTTTATCATCCTCTCATTAACACAATGGCTTTCAATGCAATCTTCAACACTTCCCTTAGTATTTAAAGGCGCAGTTCCACTGGCCAGCCCATTATGGGCCAGCCTATTGGGCTCCTCCCTGCTTGGATTATCTTTGGCCTGTTTAGGGAGGGAAGCACACTAAATAAAGAGGGAAACACCTCCTGGGTGTTGCTTTAGCCCTCTTCCCCTCTGCCCAAACCCCCCCCCCCCCCCCCGCCCCGCCCCCTGTTGACACGTAACAATCTGCGAGAAATGGTAAATTACAAAAATACATCTCAATTTCTCAATTTCTGAATTGAGAAAGCTTCCTGGAGAGGAAGCAAAACGTCTTCAACTACGGAAAACAAGTCCAGTTGCTTTGTTTTTTACCCCTTTTTTTTGGAACAAAAATACATCATAATAAATGAAACATAAATACAAGAATATACATTAATATTTCTATAACTGTACGTGCAAGATTGTCTTGGATACTTTTAACAAGTAATCCACCGGAGAGTGTGAATATAGAAAATGGGACACCACAGGGAAGTATTGTAAGTCCGTTATTATTTTCAGTGGTAGTTAATGATATGTTTAAAAAAGTAGAGGGTGGAATGTGATTTTCACTATTTGCTGATGATGGAGCAATGTGGAAAAGAGGAAGAAATTTGGACTTCATTGTAAAGAAATTTCAGGGAGCAAATTCAGTTGTAGAAAAATGGTCATATAAATGGGGATTTAAACTTTCTGTAGGGAAAACTAAAATAATGCTTTTTACAAGGGAAAGAGTAGATGAAAAATTAACTTCCAATTATATGGTCAGGGTTTAAAAAGATAAAACAATTTAAACATCTTGGGATATGGTTTGACGAAAGAATGACATTGGGTGTGCACATTAAGAAAATAATAGATAAATGTAGGAAGGTATTAAATATATTCAGATGTTTAGTTGGAAAAGAGTGGGGAGCTGATGGCAACTCATTAAAAGCAATAGATACTGGGTTAATCAGGTCATTATTGTTTATGTATGTTTATAACTTAGCAGCATATACAAACCTCCATAAGTTAAATATTATCCAACATCAGGCTTTAAGAATGTGTACTGGCGCTTTTAAAACATCTTCAATAGCAGCAATACAGGTTGAAATGGGAGAAATGCCTCTTAAAGATAGAAGGGATCAATTATCTTTAAACTACTGATCAAATTTACAGCGACAAAGGAATGATCATCCAACATTAGAGGTGCTTAAACCTGGATGGGAAAAAGAAAGAATTAAAAAGCTTTGGATTGATAATAAACGTGGATACTTCCTGATGCTGAAGTTGATATTTCATTATTAGAAAAGAAGAACAAAGATAAATTTCACACTATGAATAACTATATAGTACAAGAATACTTAAATATTATAACTATATACAAATATACACAGATGCATCAAAAAATACAGCTAATAGGGTAGGGATAGCATTTATTGTACCACAGTTTTAAATAAAGGTTGTAATAGTTTGAGTTCCTGCCTTAGTTTATTTTTTGTTTTGGGTTCTTCCTTGTTTGGTTGCTATTTTAGCTTGTGTCCTTGTTTAATCTTAGTTTAAGTTCTATCATGGGCTAGGTCTTATTGCTGTTTATTTGTGCTCCAGATTGGTTCTTGAACTGTTTTAGTTTAACTTGTTTTCACCTGTCACTTTTTCAGTCAGCTCAGTCCCACCTCCAGCCACTTCCCTTTCCCTGATTAGCTCCGCCAGCTCTAGTAATTAGATTCACTATGCTCACCTGTGCACCAGCCTATTTAAGCCTGCCTCTGCTAACACTTCCCTGCCAGAACGTCTCCTTTCCTTTCCTTTCCGTTACTACTCTGCTCTGTTCAGTACCCTCTGTAGTTATCTCTGTGACCCACTGGATTTGGTTTGCCTGCCTGCTGGACTCTTCTGTTAAGGTGACCTATGTGTTTTGATTTTGCACTTCTGCCCGTGCTTTTAGCAGTTCAATGGGTGGAAGAAGTAAGACCATTAAAATCTATCATTTGCTCAGATTCTAGTTCATCATTAGTCAGTTTGCAAAATAATCAGTCAGTAGACCTGAAACACAACAAACACTTTAGAGAATAAATATGACGGGGCTAATAGTAAATTTTGTATGGGTTCCGGCACATAACGGGATTAAGGGGAATGAAATGGCAGACAGAATGACTAAGGAGAGTACCAATAAGGTAAGGATAGATATTGTTAGTTTTAGTATAACAGAAATAAAGGGTATAATTAAACAAAAAACAAAAGAGAGGTGGCAAAAGTTATGGCAAGAAGAAAAGAAAGGAAGGTGGTTTTATAAAGAATATAGAGAATTGGACGAATGAGAACAACAGAAAGAAACAGGAGAGAAGAGATAATTATTTCCCAACTTAGAATAGGACACAATGGATTGAATAGATCATTATTTTTGATAGGGAAACATCAGACAGGGAAATGTGACTGCAGGGAAGATGTGACAGTGGAACATGTTATTTTGAGTTGTTGGAATTATTTGATTCAGAGAAACAAGTTAATTAGGAAACTTAGTAATATGAAAATGAAATTTGATATTTTTGATTTACTGCAAAAGGAATCGGGAAGCAGAGGTAATCAGGCTATATTTAATTTTTTTGAAACAGAGTAAGTTGTATAATAGGATATAGTGGGTTTTTTTTTTCGTTTTTTTTTTTTTTGTTTTGTCAAGTGGTCCACACTCCTTACCAGTTGGTGGTGATAATGCTCACCTAACATTTTTGCCAACCGCCAATAAATTTCAACAAGAAGAAGAACTCTTCTGCTTTTGAGCGTGAGAGAGAGGCCGTTTCTCAATTCACGAGAACGCGAGTCCGTACTCGCGTTCTCGTCAAGTCTGTTCTCGGTAAGAACACAGGAAGATCGGACTTGACGAGAACGCGAGCACGCAGCACGTATTGTGCATTGGAACAGAAGTATACTCGTGACGTCATCACACCCACAGCGCTTGAGCATTCCTTTAACGTTCAAAACTATTTATACACTACACCATCATATCTTATTGAAAACGTTTTTTATTTAAATTAATTTCTAAAAAGTATAAAAAATATCTAAAATAATTACAGAACTGTGGGTATAAAACCAGCAATAGCGGGAATTTCTTTGTGGGGAGTTGTAATTGTTCTAGTTATAGAGGCGATTGAATCTTCCTTAAAAATCAGCACTTTGTAGAAGCAAAATGAGCGATACGAGCAATATTGCTGTTGCTTCAGTCGTTGGTCAGCTTTACCAGCAGGCTGAAGAGGAGGTGATGCAGGTGAGGAGGAAAATCCGAGCAAGGAGAAGATTGATGCGGCAGAGGAGGCTCAGAAGGCAGGCTTTGCTCACCCATCTATTGCCAACTGGTAGGCATTTTAAGATTGACAGCCTATTTCCTACTTTTATCTTTAAAAAAAAAAACCATTGATGATGATATTAAAAACGTGATCAGGTTGAAATTGTGACTATTTTTCCTATATTAATAAAAATGAAGACCCAGTTTTAACATTAATAACAGTAGGGTTAACTACTTTATTGCACCTACTGACCTTCACAGCATTGATCATTAAGAAAGGAAAAAAATAAACATTTTTATGTCTGTCCACCTTTACAGTGATTAATCTATAAATTATGTGCAGTTAGTTCAGCCCATTTTTTCAGTGAAATGGTAAAAATACCAGAGAAGGGAAGCCATTTGTTACATTTACTATACTTGACTAGTTTTACAACACTATACATTTTATCTTTTCTTTCTTGAGAACTATAATAATCTGCATGTTAAACAGGTATAGTTTTATGCATAGAAAACGTGACAAAAAACAATTAACATTTGGCATTTTTTATTTACAGGAAGGAACAGAAACAGAATATGTGAGGATAAACACTTCTGTGCCAATCCTCCAAATATTTTTTAATGAAGGGGACCTGAAACCAGCCTTCAGGCTAAACAGGGCCACCATCGTCCTCCTCCTTCAGCTGCTGTCCATCCAGAAGGTCCATGGATGGCCACAGGAGATAGAGGTGCTGGTGACCCTCTGCTGGCTGGCCGACGTTTGCCCCAAAAGTAATCGCCGCCTGCTGCATCCTCCACAGTATTTGTATAGAGGCAGGGGACCAGCTAGACGTGGAGGACGAGGAGGTGGACCCAGAGGAGGATGACCATCCAGCGGCTGAGGAAAGGGAGCTGCTCCAGCTGGCTGCATGTTTAAGTGAACATGACTACACCTGACCTAATGTAGATCAGTTCTAGTTATGTTCACATGCTGCTTCATTTCTTTTTTTTTTCACCACCTGGAAAAATACATAAAATAATGCATAAATTAATTTCTATTCCAACTATTTTTAATTGTAAGTTTATAGGCATTGTCTATTTGTATAAGATCTTAATGAGTTATTTCTTTGTTTTAAACCATGTTAGTAACTGTTAATAATTTGTTGAATATATTACACCTTCATTCTTTTCCAAAGATAAAACATTCGTATAAAATAAATGTCTGGTTTTTCATATACTATTATTACTATTGTTTTCTTTCCCTCTTTCTCCTCTCAATTATCCGTGTCCTGACTCAGAAGAAACTCACTTAGATAGGAAAAACATTTATAGAATGTATTTATTTATTTATTTTATATGCTGCTGCCGTCCTAGGGAGACAATTACAATTTATTCCAGCAAGTATTGAGTTAATAAAGCAACACACGTCAGTTAGATAAACACAAAACAAATAAATCATAACCAGCGATATTATGCACACTACTTTTTTTAATTACGCACTAACTCTGTAAACAGGACACATAGGGAAGCTTAAAAGTATAATATTCTCGCCTCAAACGATCTTAAAACGTACTTTTGAACAACAGCAGCAGCAGAAAAGGGAATTTTTTAACTTACCGCTGTGAGCTCTGTTTGCGCTGTTTCAAATCAAGCTGCGGCCGCGGTGCATTCTGGGCAAGCGGTCAGTCTGAAGAACGCACAAGTCTGCTCTGATGCATGCTCGATAAAGAGGGCGGGCGAGAACAACATCCGGGGAATTCGGCGCGTTCTCGATTTGGCGTTCTCAGCATTGGAACAGTGCTCGGGCTGAGGCTGATGACGTGTCACGAGTACACGAGCACACGAGAACGCTCAAGAACGCATATTGAGAAACGGCCAGAGACAGAAGTGGAGAGGTTTAGCCTGCAAGCTGCAGGCCCCTCAGCCGAGTTCGAGCTCTCTAGAGCGGCTGCCAGTTCCTGGGGCAAATCTACTTCTACAGTATGTTTTCAGTGACAGAGTAAATATTTACACCTTTTTATGAGATATTTTGCCTCAGCCATGGCAGGAATGATGAGAACACTTAAAAAACAGATTATAGCTGCAGTGAAATAGTTTTTATCGGTTTGATTTTGCAGGACTCCCATGCTGCGGGCACTGGTGAGAGTGGCAGGTGTTGCCTGAGCTAGAATTCGCCAGAGCATCTGCATGTCCCAGGGACCGACCATTCTTTCTTACAGCGGATTACAGTCATGGAGTTAATATTTACATCTTTATATGAGATGTTATGTCTCTGCCATGGCGGGGGCGAGGAGAACATGTTAATAGAAAAGATTTTATCCGCAGTGAAATTGTTTTTATTTTTGGGCTTGCTTAGCGGTTCACTTAGTGGTGCGAACCGTCAGACATTGCCCAGCTCGAGCTTCCCTGGAGCGGCCAGCATTCCCAAAAGCAAACCACTGCCTTGCCCGGGGGAGTTCAGATATATAGTTAAAATGTAAAGTTTTAAATTAGATCTTCTGCTTCAGCCATGGCAGGAGCAAGGAGAACATATTAATAGCTTAAAAGATTTTTAACCGCAGTGAGATTATTTTTTATCAGTTCAATTGTGTGCTTACTACCAGGCTGTGTGTTGGCCTGTCAGCGAATGTAGCATGAGGCTTGACCGAGCTCGAGCTCCTTTCAGGGTACCTCTGCTATCACAGAGGATTTAGAGCACCCAGAGCACCCACAGAGGATTTAGAGCACCCAGGGACCCTGCTGCTCCTACTGGGTGCTCTAAATCTTTATACAGAGACGGGCTGGCAGCAGGGAAAGGCAGACAGCTGCTACCTTTTACCGCATGAGATGGATGGCTGGAAATTTCAGACACAAAACTTAGCAGCTTTCAGTGTGAAATGAGAGAAAGCTCCATGCATCTGATACTGTTTGTCTAGGTATAGAAAGCTGAAGTGTCTTATTTCTTTTTTTTCCCCTTTAGGTGTGGTTCAAGGTTTGAATTCAATAAAATTATATTTCGGTTTGACCCACACTGTTCATAGTTTTCCTAATGTTATTGCTTTTTAGTTTTTCTGGACTTCCTCAGAGAAAACCTTTCCATTTCTCCTCGCCCCTCGGCCAATCACTGAATAGAGGTGTGTTCTCTAAAAACTCTCTCTTGACCCTGCTCTTTAGCAAAGCCATAGGAAGCCGGGTTGGCTCTGAAAAAAAAACCTGCTGCTGAAGCACTCGAAAGTGAGCGGAGCCATGCTGTGCACGGTCAATATGAGCCAGTAGAACTGGGCCTTAAGTTTATTGTTAGACATTGTTTGCCACTGGATCTTCCCATTACCATGTCTGTTACTTTGCCGGTGACTCCCCTGTGTTACTACCTGTTTCTCATCTGTGCACCATATTCTGTTCTCATAACATTCTGTAAGGTTTTGCCTTCTGTTACCATAAAAATCCTTCAATTAACACGCCACTCTCGAGACACTCTTTGCTCATTGTTCCAGCTCCTAAACCACAAATTCTGAGATCTACACAAATTTTTACCAAATTTTGTTAATTCCCAAGGCACAGCTTCCCACAAATATTCTTTACTGCTCTCACAAGTTACTGGTGGAGTAACCAATGAGCCACAAGAGACAAATAAAATTCATATTTGTTTATTCTATTTAAGCAGGACATTTTCTTAACTTTTGAATTTATCTTGCATAACACTGCATATATATAACAAACCGGTTTTCATTCTATTTCTGTAGATTATTTTGCAATATCAAACCATGATCACTATGAATAAATCGATTATTTCTGAGATATGATTTCATATCTGTAGAAGTAACTGTGTTGGCTTGATGTCTAAAACCATTTTACCTAGCTAACCTTATAACCCAGTTTCATTCTCCTCTGTAGAACAATCCAATAGGCATGTTTTTTTTTTTTTCATTCCAACTCTACTGCAGCTTGTTTAGGACAATGGGTCAAAGCTGTGTTGCAGATTAAACTGTGCGAATAAATAGGAAAAAGGGTGAGTGAAGGGGAGGTTGGCTTGATGTTAATCAATAGGGTCAAACGAGGATGAAGCCAGCAATGCAGGAGAGAGCAGAAAGCAACTGCAGAGCAGAAGTGGGAAGAGGTAATCAAGTGAGCTATCAGCTGCATATTAAACCCACAGGAACTGTTTCCTCTGGAGGAAATGAATGTTTAGGGCCCCAGCGTGGGTTCATCCTACAACTGAAATTTGTGTTGATGATTTTTGTTTAGTTTTTTCTTTTGCCCTGTATATGATGAAACATGGAAAGTACTGCTTGCTTATTGAGCTGCTCTGATTTTTTGGCCAGTTCCTGTTGAGTTATTTTAACAAGTGTCCAGGTGGATAATGCCATTATTACATTTAGAGTTCCTGTTCTTTTTCTGGACCAAACTTTGGCTTTCATGAAACACTTATTCCCTATTTAGAAAAAAAAATCCAGCCTAGCGAAATCTTCACCTCAGAGGAGGTTTGTTGTTCAAGTGGACAAAAATAAGCTTTTCAATTAGTCTGCATTAGTGATGGTGAGATGAAGCCTCATGAGGCATTGAACCACTTGAGCCAACTGGTTCGAGAAAGAGTTCATTTGTTGGAGCTTCATGTGCACATGAAACCACCTACTGGCCAGGTGTATAATCACAGCCAGCTGTACCTTAACACGTGTGATGCACTGATTTTTTTGTCTGACTCTTGGGAATGACTTCACAAAAGGTGTAGGACGAAATCATTTGTCTACATAAATTATGTATACACATTAAAATATTGTGTGAATGTATTCTCTGTGTGTAATTATTCCCACAATAGTAGTGTCATGTGATATGGCATGGTGTGTAATAATCAGGCCTCTCAATTTTGATCAAAAGTTAAGAGTGGGATTATGCAAATTGTTTGGGGGTGGGTGGGGGGGTTATGGTCAACAATTTCCCCTCAGCAGCAACACTGAAGCACACAGAGGTTCACGCTGCGTCTTTACGCACGATCCTGCTGCTGATGTATCTCTCTTTTCAGCTCAATGCACTTCTAGACTGTTACAGTTTATAACATTCTCATCACCTTTCACAGCAACAAGTTTCTCAGTCAGTCGCTGCGCTGACCAGACAAATTTCTATTGCTCTCGCTAGTGCGGTGGGCGGATTTTACCCCCGTTGGTGCGCTGCGTGTGATGGATAAACAGTGGGGAAAATTCATAACTAAATTCTGTAAAGGAAAACCTAACATGTATTTTGATTGGACAATCCAAGCTGGGGGCCGTCGGATTTGCACCCGACGGCTGTCTACTGAGAGTGTGTTGGGCATGTACGCTGTGATTTCAGATATTCATTATTGAAACAAAAGTTGGTGGGCCTGCCCCTATTTCAAGGTGCCTCAGCAGGATTTAGTCTACTGAGCTTGTCAGTTTTCTAGCAGACTTAGACATATAGACACAGATGTTTAGAATTGAATTTTATAGGTAAGGGAGTCTTTTTTACAATATTACTCTGTAAAGACCGATCCTGTCCCATTAATTATTGTCTATTCTCTGAGATACAGGGAGCCAGTGTAAAGACTTTAAAACTTGGTCTTAGTGAGGACGCGGCAGCAGTGTTCTGGATCAACTGCAGCTGTCTGACTTTTTAGGCAAACCTGTGGAAAAAAACTCGTCAATTTGACTAAAGATAAATGAATGGATTAGTATTTTGAAATCCTGTTGAGGCATTAGTCCTTTAATCCTGGAAATGTTCTTAAGGTGATAGAAGGTTGACTTTGTAATTGTCTTTTGATGCCTTTGAAGATTTCGCTCTGAGTCCATCACTACACTTATCACTGGTTACTAGCTGAAGCTATTGAAGCTGAGTGCTAACTTTTGATCGCTCCTCTATTGATCCAAATATTCTTACTTCAGTTTTGTTTTTAATAATAATAATAAATACATTTACCCACACCTTTCTTGACACTCAAGGTCACTTTACAGACAATAAAAAAAATAAAAATACAAATACAGGGAACATAAAAATCAGTTATGCGGAGGTCAGGTGGGAGTGAGTTTAAGAGGTGGCGAGCAGAGCAGCTAAAGGCTCTGCTCCCCATGGTGACTAGTCGAGCTGGGTGTACAGTAAGGTGGATGGAGGAGGAGGATCTGAGGGAGCGGGAGGAGGTGGCGATGTGAAGGAGGTCTGATAGATATGGAGGAGCAAGGTTATGGATGGCTTTGAAAGTATGCAGAAGGATTTTAAATTGTATTCTGAACTTTTTATTCAACTGTAGACAATTTTAGCACATCCATGCATTGATTTCTTCTAAGCATTTGCTCAATGCTTGAATGGGTTCATAGTCCTACACACCATGTCAGCAGGTGACTGTGTGTCGCCTGCATAGTTATAGTAACTCATGTTGTTGTTTTGTATGATCTGAGCTAGATGGAACAGGTAGATATTGAATAGGAGGGTTCCCAAGATGGACCCTTGGGTCACTTTGCTTTAAGTAGGAGTTAAACCAGTCAAGTGCCGTACCAGAAAGGCCTACCTAGTTTTCCAGGTGCTATAACAAAATGGAGAGAGAGACAGTATCAAGTGCTGCATTGAGTTCCAATAATACAAGTACTGTGATTCTTCCGCAATCTGCATTTATGTGGATGTCATTAAACACAAGGGCAGTCTCTGTACTGTGGTGTGCACGGAAATCTCACCACAGTACAGGACCTTGCTATAATTAATGGTACACATAGGTACCTTATCAGACTGCAGTTTAGTGCTGGGTGATACGGCTTAAAATCAATATTGTGACATATTGAGCAATTCTCCTCGATATTGATATATGGACAATTACACTAACTACCCCCTCTGGGCTACTTCACAGCCAGTTATATTGCTGGTATAATTCCCCTGGACAATCACAGCTAAACTATCTTCATAGATGCAACTTCCAACAACACTAATTTACCTAACGGTGCATATAGGTAAAATATACTAATAAGTGATAATTATGCTATGGAGTGGCCACACCTTTGTACATAGGTAACTCCATTAAGATGTGCACACTCACCAATTGCAAAGTGCAGCCTGTGCCCAAAACATTGCACTCACATCCATCTCTTGAGCTTGGCAGCTTTGCACCATTTTCAGTAGTAATACTCACAAGGACTTCTTCCTTAATGTCCCATGCAGAGAGCATCACGCTCAAACCTTCTCTGATATCTCCCCGGTATCGGCTAGAAAATATTCCATCTTGAGCACTCTAGTGCGCAGTTTCCATTCAGCATTGGTGTAATGTATGATTTAAATACTGAAAATACCAACATGGGCAAATTGACGTTGGTTATTGTCGGAGATTTCGGTGTCTCCGAGATTCGGTGTGAATTTTCTGTTTATTGCCCAGGCCTACTGCAGAATCTAGAAAATTAACCTAGGATTGTGAATCATTATCTGCCATATGGTAAAGAACAGTTGTTGGAACTAGGCACCTTTAAAGCTTATTCAAACATTTCATAACTTTATTTGAAAGGGTATTTATTTGGAAGTTATATCAAATAAAAATAAAACTGCTTAAAATATACAACCCAACTCATTCCAGTTTTCACTTTTGTTCCAGTCAACTTCTTTTTACAAACTACTGAAACAAAAAGTGGTACAGCAACAACAATGTTGGTTCTTCAAAATCCATAGCAATAGCATAAATCTAATTGTGGCAAAATTCTGTTTGTGGCCAACAAACAACAAGATGGGGCTTATTAAGTAAAATGAGGAAACAGTGAGAGTGAAAAAAACCCTCTTGGAATTGCATTAGGACTAGATCTGGGAAAGCTGGTGCAATAACAGCGCAGAAGGTTGGGTCAGATTACAACACAGTGGTAAAGGGTTTAGTGGACAAGGAAGGCCCTGAGAGACTGACACAAACTGAGTGAGAGGCTAAATAACAATTATGAAAGATATTGGATGTGTTGAAAATGGAGGGCATTGGAAATCGAGGGTGAAAGAAGGAAAGTTAGAAAAGTTGTGAACATTTTTAAGGACAAGAGCATGTCAAACTCAAATGTATAGTGGCTTTTTATTGAGAAACATTTTTTCAGTAATTGAAAAAGCATAAAACATTTGATTACATAAAATCTTTCTTCTGGTATTTTAACAACTATTTTTGCAGAAATACAATATAGAAACAAAAAGGTGGTTCAGAACAGAAAAAGGTTGGAAAAACAAGTCAAATTTGAAAGCAGTTTACTGGACTAATGACAAAGCTAAACTAATTGCCTTCTGTTTCACTTCTTTAAATCGGTTTAACTTTTCCAGTAAGCATTAAAGAAGGATTTTTCTTTATCTTTTAATTTCTGAAAATACGTTTAACTTCTCAGCACTGCCAGATTGAGGTGGGACCAAGTCACTGTTTTGCAAGTCCCAAGTAAGTCCCAAGCATGGACAGCCAAGTCCGAGTCAGGTCTCATCTCAAAACGGGTATTTCTCAAGTCAAGTCATGAATTTCTAATTTCAAATTGTTGTGTGGCCACATGCTTGCCCAGAATGAGCTGTTGCTGCAAAGTCAATTACTAAAAGCAATTTGCCAGGCTTTCATAGGTTACAAAAAAAAAAAACATTTTAACATAAACATTTTACCAGTTGGCATGGCATCATAATATTACTATGATGGCATTGTATTATAACTGTAATCAAATTGGAGAGTATATAACTGAATTTTAATCTATATGATTGGATTGTATTGGTATGATGAAATTATAATTTTGTGAATTTTGGATGTGATTGTTTTGTAAATTGCCTTGATGGTATTTGGTGTGAATAGGCTAATATATATATATATATATATATATATATATATATATATATATATATATATATATATATATAAATATATATATATATATATAAATATAAATGTAATTGAATTGTCAAGCTACCGTCAGAGACAGTTGGATGTAATCCAAGGACACTGTAGTCTAATTAATCTATTCTTTGTTGAGAGGACCTTAAAATACCTTTGAGAAAGAGGGGACACCGGCTCATTTGATGTCTCTCTAGGACAGCTCCAGTTTCTCAGCAGCATGCATCTACCTTAGCTGCCTGGATGTCTGCTCTTGGACAGTAAAAGTACAACTCTCTGCCAGTCACTTTGTGTCCTTGTGACAGTAAGGGCATGATGCCTATCAATACAAGGAAAGATACACTCTGTGACAACAGGAGATAAAACTGAACTTAATAAATCGAACCGACTGCCCTAACCTTTCACCAAAGGACAAGGTGATTGAAGGCTTTAAATAGCAATAACAGAGTGTCGAAGTCAGATGATTTACTACCAGGCTTTTTTCCCCCTGATTTTTGTCAGTGTTCTCTTAGGAGTTGCTGAGATAAAAGAAACCATATGTCTCTGTTGTTAATGATCCAGACGCAAAATATTTCAAAGTATAAATAACGGAAAAAATGAATAATGATCTTACTTTGAATGGTTGACGCACTAAAACACATCAAAGTTATTTGTTTTGTTGCAAGGCATCAACAATTCAGTTGTTCTGCTTTTTAATTAAAGTGTCATTGCAATCAATGTCAGTGAATGACAGGGCTTGTGGAAAAGTTCCATCAAGGTTGTGTGCGTTTATATATATATATTTTTATCAGGGACATAAAACAAAACTCCTGCCTCCTAAACATTTAAGGAATCTTAACTTATTCTAGGATCTAAAACCTGTCAATTCCTCTTTCCACCTTGCTCCTTATTTTCTATTAGTAACAACTTCCTCCTTCATAGCATGTTGTTCTTTTGGATGGTGGCTATTATAGGTTGTTTGGCGGGGACCCTTGGGGTTATATGGTCCCTCATACCCGCAGCTCTTATCCAAAGTGATTCCGACAGACACATTAAAATGCAAATTCATGTCTGTGCGCTCTTTGCCATTTTGTCACTTCTTTTCTCCTTGTGTGGCATGTTGAGAGGAGAGGAATTAGAGCACTGGCACTGGGGTTGAATATTCAAATGGCCACCTGATTTCCCAGCAGAGCAGCGCGAGCCAGGTTTCCATTTACATAGGTCCGTTTTCCCCATTTACTGCCCATCAACACTGACTGACTCAACTTCACCTATCTGTTGGACCATTTAGAAAACTTTTAACTCACACTGTTAGACATTCATATAGTGGACTACCTACTTTACATCAAAAAAGCCCTGTTCACCAAATTTGAGACAGCTCAATCAGGGCATTGAGAAGTAATTATTAAAATAGTCCTGTGGAATATAGCAACTCATTAGCACCACTGATTTTAAGAGTTTGTGGGTAGAGGTCATTGGTTTCATGTAGCACTGGAAGGCTTACAAGGGGTTGAGCAGCTAATTAGATATAATTAGTATTTAATGTGAAGTATGAGTACAACCGGATAAGTAATAAAGCTTATAATAAACTGGAGCTGACTGATGGTCTTTTTTGTGACTGAGACAAAGGATATTATCTAAGAGTAACATTTCTTCAAAATATGGAAACAGTATAATAGACATGACCAAGAAATGTCCTTAAATTACATTTGACCGTACATTTTTTTTTAAACTTTATATAGTTTCTATTTTCATGGGGAATAAAAATATTTCTTTTCATTTTTAATGAACAAAAACTTTGGAAACTGGGAAGTGCATCTGCATTCCTCTTTGAGTCAATAAATTGTAGAACCACCTTTTTCTGCAATTATATAGTCTTTTGGGGTATTTTTCCACTAGCTTTGTGCATATAGATAGGGCTTTTTTATTATTTGAACTCTGAATTTTGACTGAGCCATACTTATTGGATGCTTAGGATCATTGTCCACCTGAAAGGGAAACCTCCGGCACAGGCTCACGTTTTATGGGGTCTGTAACAGTTTTTCTTCTAGGATTTATTCCTGTATTTAGCTCCCTCTAGTTAACTCTGACTTAATTTCCTGTGTCTGCTGAAGAAAAGAATCCCCACAGCATAATGTTGCCACCACCATGTTTAACAGTGAATTTGGTGCTCTCAAGGTGATTTACAATGTTAGTTTTCTGCGACATATGGCAGTTTACATAAATGTTCAGGATTTTTTTCTTTTTTTGAAAATAGCAGTCCTTTCTATTGTTTGTGACAATCTACAACTGCAACTTCTAATGGACTTTGCTTTCAAAAATTGCTTACTTCAAGACACTTTGTGGATAATGGCTCTTAAATTAAAAATCCAATTTGTGTACAACACATCTAATAGTTGTCCTGTCAACAGTTTCTCCCGCTTGAGGTTTTGGATCTCAGCAACTCCTTCCGAGTTACCATTGGCTTCCAGGTTGTTCTCTTATTTATGCTTTCATCGTCAGCTTAGAAAGATGATCCTTCCCTTGTGGTTTTCAAATTATGTCATACTCTTAATTTTCAGATGAACACTCTATGCTCTGTGAGATGTTCAAAGCTTGGGATATTATATAACCTAAACCGGCTCTTAAATTCTCCACAGCTTTTGTGATGAACTGCATGGGGAGGTTGTTGTTGGTCCTCGTGATGTCGTTTATTCATCAAAATCCCTGAGGCTTTAGTAGAAGAGCTGGATTCATACTGATGTGAAATTACACACAGGTAGGCTCTATTTCATAATTATGTGACTTCTGAAGGAGACATTTTATGTTTATTTTTTTAGAATACAAAATATGTAAAAACCAATATTAACAACTGTATAAAATTGTATTTTGGAAATAATCCAAACATAAATAAATATTTTGTATATCTTTATCTCCCTTGTGTGTGTGTGTATATATATATATATATATATATATATATATATATATATATATATATATATATACACACACACAAGGGAATGTGCCCATCTCTGTGAAGGCTGCTGCCTGTGGCTTGCCTCTGGTAAATACTTGACAACTGTTAGCATAAAAAATTTAGATATTTGGGAGCTACTGTTAATGCCTTTTGCACGTAGTCTCATAAAACATTACAGATAACCCATACTGTATATGTCTTCCCTAACATTGCCATGACAACCGATCATTTGTAATCATTACAGTATTTGCAAATGATTGTATAACATTAATGGTTTACTCAAACAATCTACACTCATTACACAATAAAGATTGTTCATGACAGCAAACTCGGAGTCTGGGTGAAATGTGAGGTTTTTGTGTGAGATATGACTCGAGCCTAAGATGCACACTCAAGTCTCCATCTCTGTGTAAAGCCCAGACTGACAGAAAACCTGATATTCTAGTTTATAGTCTAGAATTTTTTTTCATTATATCGCATTCAAATTCGAACGAGTCACACAAAAGAGTTGTCTCTTTTGGCCCCTTTATTTTTCAGCAAGAGTCTCCTTGCATCACCTTGCAGCTTTATGTTAAAGAAAGAAACAAGAGCAAAGAAATTGACAATTTGTGTGTGTTCCAACTTTAATAATTAAAAACTAGTTACCAGAACACCACACTGGACTTCTTAGTTTAAATATTTAAAGTGTTACCTTTACAGAGACACCACAGTTTTTGCCTCTACTCCAAAGGGTTTAAGAGCAGCATCTAATTTCATGTGGGTAAATTCTATTAGGCATTTTAGGAATTTTGGGGGCACCAGTTAAGGGGTTAAACTTTATCATATGCTCTTTGCATATCAAAAACATTCTTGTAATATCTTTTAACATCGCAACACTGACATAAATAATAATGTGAGAGTTTAAAACAAGGCGAGTATGGAATTTATTTTTGTCTTTGCTTTTCCATTGTCAGTTTTACTTTAGTTATTTTTAGAAAATGTGCCCTAATGCTTCTTGATCAAGTGTCTATTAACATACACAGATACAAATTGTACAATGGTAACATGTCCTCTGCAAACCTGTCTTCATTATATGCATCTGTCAATGACTGTACTCTTATCCTGCATGTCTGTGTTGAATGGCTAATTACCTGGATAAGGTATATGGGGAGCAGTCGGCCACAGTCGCCACCTGTCAGCTGGAGAGCTTCCAAATGACAAACGCCTGCAGGGCTGTGCTGCCCAGGCTGAGTCTATGTTTTCCACTCTGTCGCCTTGCACTGCACCTCAGCGTGGCAGCATCAACCTGGGGAGCAACTGTTGTCTTTACTAATTTACCCAAAATAGCTGCCTGCCTAAGGCTCTTCCATGCTGCCAGACTTGGTGAAGAGCATCTGTTTTGAACTGCAGGGGCATGTGTAATCAGACTGCATGGCTTCTCTGGGCGTTAGTGTGGTTTGTTGGCTAGTAATACGGTATGACTGACTGTTACTGACAAATAACTCTTACTAAAAACACTGCCCATGACATGGCGAATCGGAAACAACAGGAATGTTTAAAGTTGGCTTTCCCTGCCACCTACCTTCACTTTTCACTTTAAGAAGGTTATTTCTGGTCACCTCTAGCATTCTCCATGTTTTTTGGCACCATTGATTAAGATGTCTAAAAAGCCTATAATTGAAGCTGAATAAACTCACACAGAAAAACTGTGAAAAAAAATCTATTTTTAAGATTAGCAAATTGATTTAATGTGGATAAAATCAAGTTAAGACAAAATAGTTTAAAAATCACTGTTGGCAAAATTATCGACATTCACATAAAAACATAATGCATTTTCATCAATAATAGTAATTAACTTTTGTATGAGATTAAAATAAATTAAAATAGTAATAATCAACTCATGACTTCTTTTTTAACAGAAAAGATTTGTTGTCTTGAGGAAGTCAGTAAACCCATGTAAAAAGAGGTACTGGGTACTTATCTAATTCCAGTTTTCTCCGTAGTGTGTCTGGTCTCTCCCTTAGAGATAGGGTGAGGAGCTCAGTCATCCTGGGGGAACTTAGAGTAGAGCCGCTGCTCCTCCACGTCGAGAGGAGCCAGTTGAGGTGACTCGGGGATCTGGTTAGGATGCCTCCTGGATGCTTCCTGGTGAGGTGTTCCGGGCACGTCCCACCGGGAGGAGGCCCAGGGGAAGACCCAGGACACGCTGGAGGGACTATGTCTCCCGGCTGGCCTGGGAGCGCCTTGGGATTCCCCTGGAGGAGCTGGCCCAAGTGGCTGGGGAGAGGGACGTCTGGGCTTCCCTACTGAAGCTGCTACCCCTGCGACCCGACCCCGGATAAGTGGAACACGATGGATGGATGGATGGATGGATGGATGGATGGATGGATGGATACTTATCTAATCCTTCCTGTGTCTACTATCAGATCAATCATTGGAAAGTTTAAAGGAGCACCGTGCAGGTTTTGACCCAAGTATTAGCTTAATTTGAGATATATCAAATTACTTTTCAGGTCAATATACAACCCTTGCAGTATATGGATGCTCATTGCGTCTTAAAAAAACTCACCTATGTAATTTGAGAGGTGCAGATCTTTCTCTGAATGGGTCATGTGACCTAGAGCACCGCTTTACGGCACTCTGAGCTCTCTTTAAACCAGAGAGCTAACCTTACATGCTTCTAGTTTTCTCATCCTTGAGTCAAAGTTTGTCATATCCGTGGTAATTATCACAAAATAAAGTAAACATAGCTCACAAACCTGCATGTAAGCTATTCTGTGCTGAAGTTCCTACAGCCTTTCATAATTAGATAATTGAACGTGTTTTGTGTCCCGTATTTCTCTTCCACAGCTCCTGGAGCTTCCTCTCCTCCTGGCTCTGCGTCATCCTCTCCCTCTACATTTCAATGGGAGACTCTGGATGTAATCTAAAGGGGGTGTATGTGGCCTTGTCTTTACAAGTAACTGACTTGACCTCTCAATCAGCTGGTCCAAAGCGGTCTACTATCAGAATCCAAATCATGAGGAGTGTTTGATTTTGCGACAGTGCAGTGTGTTGCCAGTGGCTTCAGCAGGTCTATTGCCACTAGTGGCAAAACGTTACATGGTGCTGCATGAGAGCGAGAAAGAGAGATATATTTACTACTACTCTGTTTTCATGACAACGATCCATTGCAACCAGTTACCAACACATTTACACAACAATGCTCCACTGACCCAGTTGATATCTTAACAGTAATTATAATTTCTGTTTACATTGAAACTGTAGAGGCGTGAAAAAAGGTGTGGCCACACCAATAGCTGGTTCAACTGCTGCTTATAAGTACTGGGTTGGAAAGCGTTGACTTTATTTTGAAGAGTCAGCAGCACAAACACAAACAGTAGTCCGCTATATACTATTGTTGATCATTTCTTCTGTGTTTTTTTTTTTTTTTTTTTTAACTATAGGTAGCCGTTATGTGGTGCATATCTGCATTCATTTCACCTTTCTCTCATACTGTTCATGAGACAGGGATTTCCTGGTCCAAAAAAGATAAAATAAAATCCTGTCTACATGACAATGGAAACCAGAACGTTTTCTAATTAGACTCTGGGACAAGTTGTGCCATTGTCAGGGAAAAAAAATGCCTTTGTGTAAATGAACAACACAAACACCACCAAACTGTTCCAGTTTCATCAGAAAACATTGTCACACAAACAAGCTTTCAGACTCTATCTATAATGAGGAATGTCAGAAAAATACATCTTCTGTCCAACCATTGCCTTATGAAACTGCGTTAAGTTAAACTACACTACAGTTTTTAAATGAATTGTTTGGTCAGAAGTTATTTTACTTTATCTGTTGAAATTGCAGAATGTACAACACATATGCCTTCTAGTCATTAAAAACATGGCAGATAATAAGAGAGGTCATACAAAAATAATGTTATGGATGGTGGAGGACCTATGATGCTGTAGATCTGTTTCTGTTCAAATGACCAAGGGAGTGCATACCATTTGGAACCCTTTGGAATGACTGGAAATTTAAAATGAAAATATGAAAAAGGGTAATAGCTGAAAGGATGTAGTAGAATATTTTTGAACAAAATATCAGGATAAAACTGGTTTTGTAGAAAAGCACCTTTTATGTGCACTGCATACATGAAGAGTGTTTTATTGTTCTTTATTAGGCCCGAGCAGCGAAGCGCTGCGAAGGCCTATTGTATCTGTAGTGTTAATTATTATTATTATTATTATTATTCTGCCCCCCTAAAGAGGGGCCTTTTTGGGGGCTTTATCATATTCAAAAACTTACCAAACTTGGCAGATGCATGAAGACTGTTTAAAAATTTAGTATTTTAAGGTCGTCACAAAAATCAAAAGAAAAATGCCTCAACGGCGCCACCTAGCAATTTTCAAAGGGCCCTTTGCTATTCACTTACTTCATCGTAGAGACATGAAATTTGGTACAGTGTTAGAGCTCACCAAGACGCTCAGAATTTACAATTAATGTCATAGTGCAAATATCACAGGAAGTCGGCCATTTTAGATTGAAGGTCGTATTTTGACCCCATTTTTGACGTTTACAGCATTGGTATTTGATCGAACTCCTCCTAGGGATTTTTAACGAGCGGCTTGAAACTCGGTCAGTCTGATCATAAGGCATGCCCAATTAAAAGTTATCAAAACGGTGAGTTTTTGAGCATTTTGAAGGGGCGTTAGCAGGGGTCAAAGTTCACCTACTCGCCACAAAAAATAAAACTGTTATATCTCCTACACAGACACACACAGAGGCACCAAACTTTCTGTGATTGATCATCATCGGGTCTCCTACAATATCCAATGGTCAAATGATGACATTGCTTAGGCCACGCCCCCTGACAACAGGAAGTGTCATGTTTTGTTGTAAGTGGTCGCTATGTTACCCCTCTGAGCTAATCAACATGAAACTGTGTCAAGAGACAGAAGACATATTGGTGTGTTGTGGATTCCAGCCCCAAGTGGATTCCATGGAGCAGGGCGGCGTGGTGGCGTGGGGAAGTCACATCAAAACATATATTTTTAATCTTTTGACAGCATTATTTGCTCAAACCTGTCCACCAGGTGGCAGCAAGAGACCACAAATAAACCACAAACCAAGTTGTCTTGTTCAGTAAGGCAAGGCAAGGCAAATTTATTTATATTGCACAATTCAGTACAAAGACAATGCAAAGTGCTTTACATGATTAAAATATAGCAAAATAAAACAGAATAAAAGCAAGTAGGTAGGAATAAAATGTAGATAGAAAAAAGAACAAAAAAGTGGTGATTCAGTTAACTAGAACAGTTGAAGGCAATCCTAAACAAATGTGTTTTTAATCTTGATTTAAAGGAACTCAGGCTTTCCGCACCTTTACAATTTTCTGGAAGTTTGTTCCAGATCAGTGGAGCATAGGAACTAAATGCTGCTTCTCCTTGTTTAGTTCTGGTTCTAGGTATGCAGAGTAGGCTAGAGCCAGAAGACCTTAATGGTCTGGATGGTTAATACACTGATAACAAGTCTGATGTATTTAGGTGCTAAGCCATTCAGGGATTTATAGATGAACAGAAGTTTTTAAAGTCTATTCTCTGATATACAGGGAGCCATGGAAGGACTTTAGAACTGGGTTCATGTTCTCTACTTTCTTAGTCTTAGTGAGGACGCGGGCAGCAGCGTTCTGGATCAGCTGCAGCTGTCTGATCCACTTTTTAGGCAGGCCTGTGAAAACACCGTTGCAAATATAAACGCATGGATTAGTTTTTCCAGATCCTGCTGAGACATTAGTCCTTTAATCCTGGAAATGTTTTTCAGGTGATAGAAAGCTGACCTTGTAACTTTCTTTAGATGCTTTTGGAGGTTCAGGTCTGAGACCATTACTACTCCAAGATTTCGGGCCTGATCAGTGGTTCCTAGCTGAAGCGACTGAAGCTGTGTGTTAACTTTTGATCTCTCCTCTATTGGTCCAAATATTATTACTTCTGTTTCGTTTTTATTCAACTGAAGAAAATTTTGGCACATCCACGTATTGATTTCTTCTAGGCATTTACTCAGTGCTTGAACTGGTTCATAGTCACCTGGTGACATGGTGATGTAGAGCTGTGTGTCGTCTGCATAGTTATGGTAGCTGATGTTGTTGTTTCTTATGATCTGAGCTAGAGGAGCATGTAGATATTGAATAGGAGGGGACCCAAGATGGACCCTTGGGGAACCCCACATGTGATTTTTGTAATCTTCGATGTAAAGTTACCTACTGATACAAAAAAGTCCCTGTCCTTTAAGTAGGATTTAAACCAGTGGAGAGCTGTACCACAGAGGCCGACCCAGTTCTCCAGGCGCTCTAACAGAATGGAGTGATCAACAGTATCAAATGCTGCACTGAGGTCCAACAGAACCAGCACTGTGGTTCTTCCACAGTCTGTATTTCTATGGATGTCATTAAACACCTTGATCAGGGCGGTCTCTGTACTGTGGTGAGGAAACCTGACTGGAAAACGTCAAATCGGCAGGTCGTTGTTAAGAAGGTGTTTAATTGTTGAAACACAGCTTTTTCAATAATCTTACTGATAAAGGGGAGCTTTGAGATTGGCCTGTAGTTCTGGAGTAGAAGTTTGTCTAAATTGTTCTTTTTTAACAGTGGTTTGATAATTGCTGTTTTCAGGGACTGGGGGGAAAACACCTGACAGAAGGGACGTGTTTATTATCTGAGTCAAATCAGACGCTATGACAGGCAAAACTTTCTTAAGGAAAACTGTAGGTAGAGCATCAAGACAGCATGAGGAGGAACTTAGCTGCTGAATGATCTCCTATAAGCTTTTGGAGTTTATTTGACTGAATTGGGACATTTTGTCAGGATAAGTTCCAGCTGAATACGGCTTTGGTTCTAGAGTTGGTGTGGATGTACAAACTGATCTTCTAATTATCAGTTTATTTATTTTTTAGACTAGTTCCATATGAGAGGTTGCAAGAAAACTTGTAACTTTACTGAATTTGCAGCTTAAGAAGATTGGGTTTGACAGACAACACCAACTGTCCCCTCAATCCAGTGCACACAATACCACAACAGACTTCATCACGCTCTACAGTACATCAAGAAAACTAAATCAACTAAAACAAGTTCACGAGTGCACATGAAATGAAGTTAATCCATATTTGTGTGTCAGGGTGTCTAAGCACTCTCCAGAATTTGACATCTCAGCAGAACCTGTAATAATTATAGAAAGTAACGTTATAGTTGTTCTGCCTTTTGTTAAGACAGCAAGGAATTCATGTCGTGAATACATTACATAAATAAGATATAAATTAATTATTACTCAGAGGAAATCCATGCTAAAAACAGTTAGAAACGTTTTGGGTTCATATTTAATCAGAGTGAGACATCACAACTTTGTTAGATCTCTATGTGAATTACGTGAGATAGTGAGTGCTCTCACCTTAAATAAAAGATCTTTGACGTATTTTGCTCTGGTAAAAGCTGCTTTTCAGCGATGAAGCTAGGGAAACTGCTAATATTGAAGTTGAATTTGTTCTACACGCTTCTGCTTTGGAAAATATTCGTCTTTTTACAAAAAGAATGTTTAAAGCCAGATTTGGGAACAAAGGTTATTCAGACAACGCAAGAAAAGGAAGCTTTGTGTGGGGAACTTTTGTCCTAGCTGTCTAGCTGCATATGGCCCCAGGACAGCACAATAGTTTTCTTGAAGTATAATTTTGGAGAAGTAGAAACAAGTATTAATTTCAAAAGGTAGGTAAAAAAAGAAAAAAGTTTTTACAAAATCTTAAAATGTTGGATAGTCGTTATTTCCATCTTGCTGTGAAAATTGGTGAAATATTATAATTTTTGATGCTTAGATATAAAATTGCAAGGCAATTACTAAAATTGCCTTTTGTTGAAAATGTTTTTTGGCATGCCATACTATACATTTATAGGTAGCCTAGATGTGCATAATAAAAGAGTGGAACTAAAAGCTGGTCTAAAATTTTTATGGAGCTTTAACCTGCTAAGAGTAATAACAGATGATTATATCTTTAAAATGAGATAACTGTCTCATAAAATGTGATAGTTTACTTGGTCTAAAGAGATGATTCAATTCAATGTTATTTATATAGCGCCAATTCATGAAATATATCATCTCAAGGCACTTTACAAAGTCAAAATCAATCAGATTATACAGATTGGGTCAGATTATACACATTGGTCAAAAAAATTCCTATATAAGGGAACCAGTTCATTGCATCAAAGTCTTGACAAGAAGCATTCTCTCTTGAAGAAGCGTAGAGCCACAGGGAGAGTCGTCTGCATTGTCCATGGCTTTGCAGCAATCCTACCTACTGAGCAAGCATGAAGCAACAGCGGGGAAAAAACTCCCCATTAACGGGAAGGAAAAACCTCCAGCAGAACCGGGCTCAGTATGAACGGTCATCTGCCTCGACAGACTGGGGGTTACAGAAGACAGAGCAGAGACACAACAAGAGAGACAAAAAAGCACAGAAGTTCTACATTAGATGGTAGTAGCGGGTCTTCCCTGGATGATGCCACAGCTAACAGAACGCCAGACCAGGTGTACCTACTATGAAGAAAAAAAAAAATCAAAAAGTTAAAAGCTGAAATGACAACAGTCATTCAAAATTGAAGAACAATAGATCCTGATGTCCTGCAGTAGCCTAAACGTATAGCAGCATAACTATAGAGGTAGCTCAGGGTAACATGAGCCACTCTAACTATAAGCTTTTTAAAAAAGGAAAGTCCAAAGAGCCAGCTTTTAGTGGAGGAGTTCAAGTATCTTGGGGTCTTGTTCATGAATGAGGGGAAGATGGAGCGGGAGATGGACAGGTGGATTGGTGCAGCGTCTGCTGTGAAGCGGGCGCTGTACCGGTCCGTTATGGTGAAGAGAGAGCTGATCCAAAAGGCGAAGCTCTCGGTTTACCGGTCGATCTACGTTCGTAGATAGTTTTAAGATTAGTCTTAAAAGTAGACAGGGTGTCTGCCTGGGGAAGACCCAGGACACGCTGGAGGGACTATGTCTCCCGGCTGGCCTGGGAACGCCTTGGGATTCCTCCTGAGGAGCTGGCCCAAGTGGCTGGGGAGAGGAATGTCTGGGCCTCCTTTATAAAGCTGCTACCCCCGCGATATTGCTAAAATGTTCCTTTGGCAATAGTCCAATTGCTAAAGTGTTACTTTTACATTACTTTTGGGTGTGTATCCACCAATTTAGATGTTAAACTTTCATAAAAGCTGTCTTAATGCAAGAAACGAAACCCTTAGACACATGAAATAGCAAGTAACTTTAAAAAACTAAAATGGTTTTGTTAACTTTTCACATTAAGCTGGATTAACAGCTAGTACGATACCTTTGATTAAATTGGTATACTAATGTTTAAACCAGGGGTGTCAAAGCTACGGCCCGCGGGCCGAATTCGGCCCGCCGAACGATTTAGTCCGGTCCGGTGGCCAAATGCATTTTCATTATTCAACGGCTATATCTCCTCGCTGCATCGAGCGATCTGCACCAGATTTTTTGTGAGTCGTGGGGGAGCGCTGCCGAACACGTTCGTGTGAATCGCCCAGTGGACGGGCGGGCAAAATGGGCGACAGCATCTGCAGTGGCGGGCGGCCGGCGGTGCGCAAATCCCAGCGGTGGCCAATAGGCCAGAGCGGCGCTTTGCTGCGAGGGCCGCTCATCACCGCTTGCGGTTTTAATTTTATTTTGTACTTTCTTGCAAACCATAGAACAATCTACACAATTCCTCAGTTTGTGTTTCCCTGCAGCCTGCCAGTATTCAAAAGTATTATCATCCACAGAGAAAAGTCTTCAAAAGCTTTCCTGATATCTATACCAAGTAAGGCTTGACTGTTGGATATTCTGCAATTTTTCGAGGTTTAAGATAGGATATTTTCAGGATACTTGATCAAGTGTCATCGCTACTGTAAAGCTGCAAAAAATAGATAGGTAAACACATGGCATGGTATTTTTAGACAAAATATATAATGGATATTTCACTAGATATTTATTATGGTTAGCTAAGAAGAAAATTCATTTTAAAAACACTTTCTATATTGTTACCAGAACATAGCTTTATTGTTTTGTAATTAGATATAATTGCGTAATGTGAAACAGTTCTCAGATGAAACATAACAGCACCGAAACAAAATTACCCCACCATTACATCCAAGAAATGCATGGTTCATTTCAGCTTAGATGACATAAGGGAAAACATCAGCACTTCAGAGAAACACTTTGGGGGGAATTTGTTTAAACACAAACAGATACAGCATGACTCAAACAACTTGAGTCTTTGAGACCCTGACCTGAGTGGCTAATGGGTACTAATGGATGCACACACAGTCCAATAAAAGTTGTGCTGAGAGACTGAAGTAACGTGACAATGAAACGATTTTGGAAAACCATTGATGGCAGAGAAAGGCCTTTTTAATGTGGCATCTGTCGCACAGAGCTGTGTTCCAGCTGGAAAAGAGGGCTTCGGGCTGTGGGGTTGTGTAGAAAATACCCTGGAGGTCACTTTCCACAGCTCCCCTAAACTGAACCAAAAACCAGACTAATGCATGAACCACCTCACAGTGAGGCAGTAACAAGTAAAGCTGAAGGAGAGCAATGTAAACAACATGCACAAATTACAGAAGGAATTTAAAACACCTACAATTCAATCATGTAAATGATGGCATATCATGGACAGAGATTAGACTGATTCCCAGCTTCAGTACAAATAAAGAGCATGCTAAATAGGCTTGATTTCATGTATTACAACATATAGTGCCTGAACCATTGATAGATAGATTTAATATCTCATGGTGTCACATCGCAGAGCGGGGACTTTATGCCAGAATCAGATCAGAATTAGGTTTTGGGAGGCAAAGTTACCATTAACAATTCATATCCCTTATTCATAGATCTCAGAAGTTATTTTGTACATCTTAAAAAGGCATTTAGGAGAATATTAACTACTAGGAATTAAAATGATATTTTATTCTATTAATTAGTTGGGTAACAATGTTCCATACTGGTTTAATTTAAGCAACTATACAATTATAATACAATAATACAAAACAAACATGACAACTTTATTTATGTAACAAAAATATGAAGGTAAGCTTGAATCAAACCTATTTGTGCATTGTAAGTGTGAATTTGAAGTTGCAGAGAGAGTTACATTATAAGTTTTGTAATTGTAGAAAAAAAATCATAAGTATAATTTACACCTGTTGAAATTTTAAGTAGATGTACACAAATTGTGTTCTACAAGTTGCACATCAAAAACCTCTTACATTCTCAGTTTTGCTCTAAAGGGTCCAGAATTTATGTTGCACAACTATTTGTGCATTGTAACTTTGGAGCTTTGTAATCGTAGAGTTTTGTATATCTTTCAGAATTACAAAAAAAAGTTACACCTCTTCAAATTCTAAAGTACAAGTCCAAAAATTGTGTTCCGTAAGTTGCACATGAAAAATCTCTTACATTCTCAGTTTTGCTCCAAATTGTCTAGAAGTATTTTTGCAAAACTATTTGTGCATTATATCTTTGGTGTTTTGTATTTGTAGATTTTTTTTTCACCTCATCAAATGCTTGAGTACAAGTAGACAAATTGTGTTCTGTGAGTTGCACATCAAAAATGTCTTCCATTCAGTTTTGTTCCAGTTGATCTAAAACAAATGGTTCAAAACAAATTCAAACACGTGTATTAAAATCTTCACAATTTTTTTATATATTTTTTTCCCTTAACACAAATACAATGAATACAACTGCACAAAAAAATTAACCTTTTTTCAGCTTGAAAATAAATACAGAAATAGTACAAATATTTTATAATTGCAAAAAAAGGAAAGCATTCAGGGAAGGTCAGGCTGTAATGTGGCCTGTCAACCCAATCATTTATCATCTTTAATACACATTAGACCGATCACAGACACCTGAACTTCAGCCATGGGTAGTTTCTTAAGGCAAATGATGATTGAAAATAAAACAAAATTCATAATGAACCATTGGTCACAATTGTGTTTTACATTTGAGAAGGGAGATTTTCGTAATCTATGCGATGCATAAGGATGACAAGCAATGGGTGAAGTCAGGTGCACATTGACGAAAATGCCCAACCCACACAGGCTATATCTGGTCAGGCTATCTGAGCTTGAAGTCAGGTAACCTGCCCTGCCTTGGCACTGTTATGCATGGCGTGCCCAATGTATCTTAGACAAGTCATTTGATGTGATGCCCCACTGCGCACCAGATGTGCATTCCCCCTAATATATCAGCCCAGCTGAGATCCAATCTATGCCTCCTTTAGCTCTGTGATGAAACCTTGATTTAAAAAAAAACACTCTGGGATGCAGGGCCTGACTGCACATGGCTGACATCACTAGAAAACCTAGTGAGGGGCTTACTTTTGTGGATTTATGATGAAACTGTTTTGTGAAACCAGATCAGAAATACTTTAATAGGCTTTAAACAGGCTACATTTCACCCGACAAACAAAGCCAAGAAATCCCTGCAAATGTATTTCAGACTAGAGGTTGCAGTCCTCCAGTACTATCACATCTTTACCAGAGTGGAACCACTTGTGAAACGCAACACGGGAAAGAGTTAATACTCTTCTCACCTCCTCACAACACTCACCTGTCAGAAGAGTTTACAACATGAAATAAACATCAGATAAACTGGCTTGCACCCATGTCAGCTTTGAATTAGCAACAAGACATAAAAAACCTGCAGTCGGAAAAAAAATAACTAGGAAAAAATACAATATTTTTAGCTTTTGGCTAAGAGCTTCTCTTGCTTTTTTTTAATCTGAAGTGAAATCCATCTTCAGATAAAGGTTGTAAACAAGTTTCTTTGGGGAATCACTCTTATTTAACTCAGTAATTCTAACCAAAGCACAAGCCACTTTAAAAATAAAATTTAAAAAACAAGCAATCTTGGAGCGGTGCAATCAGCATGCTGGTCCAACTTAAATAGATATTTAATGTTAATACATTTTGACAGGGCTTGCATTTAATTTTCATCTGATCAGGTGATATTGTTTCATGTGTTCTGCTCTGTCCAGAAATTTCATAGTGATATCTACACCCACCACCAACTATATCAGATGCACTTTTTAACACCTTGTTATTACCGATACTTAATTAGCCAATCACAAGGCAGCAACTCTGTGGATTTGGCATCTAGACATGATGACCAAAACTTATTGAATTTCAAACTGATCAAAACATAGGGAAGGAAATCAGTTTAAACTACATTGATGGCTGTGAGTATTTCAGAAACTGCTAATCTACAGAATATGCATGCACAACCATCTCTTGGATTTACAGGGAATGGTCAGAAAAAAAATCCATTTAGCAGTAATTGTGTGGAGGAAAATGCCTGGTCAATGTCATATCAGAGGAGACAGGCAGGGTTGTCTGACTTTATAGAATGAAGCATAACAGCTTGTTAAAAACAAGGTATGCAAAACACCAGCTCTGAACAGACCAAGCCTTGAACCAGATGGACTACATCAGTAGAGGATTATCACTACTGTTGGAGAAAAATGGGAAACTGACTCTTTAATTTGGAGGCTCACTATTGTCAGGTGTTGGTTGTTGAGCCCGAATTCAGCCACACACAGAGCTACTTTTAAGAGCTTTTACTGAAGATGACGAGGTGTGGAGGATGAGAACCAGAGAGTCTTTACTGGGATGGAGCAGGTGGATGGTAAATGCAGGAGCAGGCAGACGGGAGGAAGCTAAAGGACCGCAGGAGAGCCTTGGGGCGGGACCCAAGGCTGCAGGAGAGCTTCGGGATGGGAACTGAGCTGAGCTTGGCCGGAGGACTTCGGGACGGAACCCAAGCAGGGCTTGGAGCGGGAGCTTGAGGGAGGTGTGCGGCAAAGTCCTTCACAGACGGAAGACAAGAGTAGAGATACGCTCGTGTAGAGGAGACGAGACAAACCGGCAGGGGAGAGGAGACTGAGGTGAGCTTTATAGTAGGGCTTGCAGGTGGATTGAGTCTGGGATGATTAGAGCATGGACAGGTGTAGGTGATTAGTGGTGGAAGGAGATGGAGCTGTATGGGAGGGGGAAGGTGGGAAATGTTTAGGGTGCAGCAGGCAAAAACTGGACCCTGACAACCATAATTTAAGAACAATGATTGGACAAATCAAGAGGGGAACATTTGATTAGTCTTTATTTCAGTTGCAACATCCAGATGTTAGGGTCAAAATGTATCATATAGAGTACAAAAACAAAGCATGGACCAATTTTGCCCCATATGAACTGGTGTTTGTGGTAATAAATTGGTTGGGGGTATTCACTCTTCGATTCACTTAGTAGGACGTGAGCATTGTTCAAAGGCCACAGCATATATTTATATTTGTTGTTTCCCATTTCCAACCTGTTATGACCAGAGCATGGTCTGACGGCCAATACCAGCAGGATAATATTCCATGTCACAAAACTCAAATTACCTCTAACCTTTTTTAAACACAATAATGAATTCACTACACTGTAAATAGCCTCCACAGTTGCCAAATCTCAGTCCAATAGAACACGAAGATGGAGATTCATTTCATTAATGTGCAGCCAACAAATCGGCGGTAACTATGTCATGCTATTTTGTCAAAATGTACTAAAATCTCTACAGAATGTCTCCAACACCTTATTGAATCTATGCCACAAATAACAAATTTAGTACTGAACGCCAAAAGGGGTCGTACCCCATACAAAAATGTGTACATAATAAAGTGGCCAAGGTACAATAAACATGCACAGTGTTTCTAAAAGGGGATTTGTTTGTAAAAATGAACCTTAACCCAGTAACACAATATTAAAATATCTTTTTGCTTGGTCGTAGTAGATGTGCAACAGATAAAAGCTGTAAATTCTTATTTTTCAAGACAGAACATTAACATAAGAAAATTGCAGCTTTCTGGGCTATCAGTGTTTTATTATGCGCTTTCAGAAATGTCATTGATGACACCCAGCTATTTTTTAAGAACAAAGGCAGTCAGTAAAGGAGGAGGAAGTGATTTTTCCCCCCCAAAAATGATAAATGCCTGTAGCACATTGTTCTTTAGTGCCACACGGCTACTTTTTGTGTCTTTCTGAAGGAAAGCTATCATCTACGATTGGCCTCGGAAGAAACATTAAAGTGCCTGTTAAAATGACAGTGAATTATGCTGACAAAGTAAGTGCTGCAAAGGCCTTCAGCCAAAAGACAGAACTTTGCTTTACCACTGTATTTCAGAAGAACATACTATCTGACTCCTTTGAAATCCCATGGGTGAGGAACAGAACTGGTCTTGGAAGAAAAAAAAATGCAGACAAAGCACAATATTTTTTTTCCCTCGGAAGAGCCATTTTAACGCTAATGATACACCTGGAGTATCCTTCCATCCTGTGCTACTGACCCTGAATTGCTCTGACCAAGCCGCAAAGGAAAAAGAGATCTGCCTCTGATCCGTTTGTTTGCTGGAAGGTGAGAATAAACAAAGCTATATTAGAGTCTTACAAGGGCATCTTCAAATGAATTCAGCACAACAGAAAAGTTTTAACTCACTTTCTTTCCAAATATTATAAATATTGCATCAGTTGTCTGCATTTTAAGTGTATACGCCCTAAAGCAACACGTTGCACTAAAGGTCACTCTTCGTAAGAGGTAGTTTATTTCTCATATCAAGTGAACACTTTTTTTCTTTCTTGGATTTCTGTTTTCTGTGTAGTATTCAGTATACAAGCATTTCACTCTCTGGCTTCAGCTTTCAGCAACTCATTTAGTCACACATGCTATTTTCAGTGCCTTTCAAAGTGGAATGCAGATCTTCTCAACATCTAAGCAGGGAGTGGGTGAGTTAGGCAGGTATATAAAGGCATGATGACAGGTGAGCGGAGTTGGGACTAATTAGTGGCCGCAGGTGGAGCTGATCTAGAGCTGAGAAGTAGCTGGGAGGTGACTGAGCTGATCAGATGGTGACTGATGGCTGGTGGCTGAGAGTGGACTGAGCTGATTAGATGGTGACTGTTGGCGGTAAGCTGAGAGGAGTGGAACATAAACAAAAACCTAAATCCTGACATTAGACTGCTTTATGCCAGAGAAAGTTCAATGGTAAGATTGTCCTATCAAGGACAGCATGAGTGATGTTTGGTTCACAGGACATGCATATGTGAAACAGAACCCTTGCCAGCCATGGCCATAAATGTATCAAGTTATGTGACTTGTGAATTCCTAAATTGCTTGACCAGTTAAAGCGTCTGAAGGGTCATATCAGAGACCTCAAACTGTAGCTTCGTTAATGTATGAAAGAATTCTAGTCAAGGATTTATTTAGCTTATTCCTTTCTATGCATGTCTGTAATGTTTAATCTGTTCATGTACAGCACTTTAAATGTCTTGTTACTGAAAATTGCCATATGAATAAACTTTCCTTACCTTACTTTACGTTTTGCTAGAGATGTCATCAAAATGCATAGAACTGAGATGTTTTCTTAAATGCTGATTTTTATGAACACAGAAGTCCGCGCAAATCAGTGCAGTAACCGGATGCGTCCTTCGCAACTGCCTAGTAACATGACGTGACTGCTTTGCGTCTTTCTAAAACGCACTGAAATATTCTGAGAAACTAATAAAGGAAAGTTGTCTACCTTCCCTGAATAAAGCTTATAATGTATTATGCTTACTTTTTGCTAGAGATGTCATCAAAAGGCATACAACTGCAGATGATTTGCTTAAATGTTGTTTTCATATGTACCGGAATCTCGTTGACGTAGGGAGGGAACGTCACTTTCCTCATGTCTTCCTGAGAAAATTTTTAGGGAAACTGAAAAAGGAAGGGTTATCTACCTTCCCTGAACGAAAATTATGCAAATAATATCCATACTAGAAATGTAATCAAAATGCATGTAAAGGCAGTTGTTTTGCTTAAATATTTACTTTTCCACATGCAATGGCAGCCTTGTTATTTTTTTTCGCTGGGGGAAACTTGATAGTCATGGCACCTGGTTGCAAGCCTGTGTAAAAGAATAGGCCAGATAACACATAGGACTGAAATGTATTGAAGAGCCAATTTATGACAATACTACGTTTCCCCCTGTGGACCAACGTTGTTCAGTGACACTGGGTTGCATATCCACACTGCTGATAGTACTGAATCTTTTAAAACAATCCTGAAAACACATATTTCTCCTTGTCATTCTTAGGTGTTTAAGAAATATCTACGTTAGGAGTTGTTTATGTCTGAGAGTAGGTAAAATTTGTATTTATCTGTTAAAAGAACAGTACACACTATGGAAATCTAGACAAACAAATACATGGAGCTAAATCAGTGAAAGCTCACATTGACATTAAAACAGAGATTTGTAAAATTTAACAGCCAAAACCACACACACAGACTCACACAAATGACGAAATATGACTTAGTAATGCAGTGAAATCAGACAGGAGAGACAAAAGTATCTTCTGTCTGAGACAAAGTCTTTCTGAAACATGAGAAGCTACAGACTTCCGCGCCTGGGGAACTTCCACTATGACAGCAGGTGGCTCCACAACAAAGATAATCTTCCTCACATCTCCATCTTTGTCTGTCGGCCTTCGAGGAGAGGAGTCTTACACTGGAGAGACCCATGAACATGTGCTCAAGCTGGAAGCGTGACTAAGTCTGTAGTCTTATGCTTAATCAGACGCCAAAGTAAGGGACCAACCATTACAAAAACCTACTTTTGTAATTATCCACAGTTTTGGAACTTGAGCCGAGACCACATGAGACAATTTCCCCGTGGCTGGACAGTGCCTAAATGTTGGGACATCCCCCTCCACACAGGTGCCCACCACCTCGTAGGAGGTCCGCCTGCTGCCGCTTCCACAGCCCGAGTCCATATGGGCCATATGGGCTGCGGATGATCCATTCATAGTGCGGTCCGTCCAGAGCTCAGTCTAAACCCTGCTTTCTACGGAGCTGTTTCAGCATCTTTCACAGCTTGTGGCCATCAGTAATTCCTGCTGCAGTTCGTGTTAACAGAGGAGCAGGAAGAGCGATCAGAGTTATAAATAATTTTGGTCTTAAACAGTGGTGAAAGTAAGCCGGTGCCTTCCGGTACTGTGTACGCAGGAGGCGGGGGGAGAGCTGCTGCCAGATAAAGCCTTCATTCAGAACCAGTCATGGCTGCACGCTGGATCAGAAAACAGATCTGCTAAACAGATGCAGTCTAAAACACCACTTAGTCTGTTTATAAGTTTCGTTCTTATTAATTCTGCATTTTTTATCTACATGCGTGGTGTTTCTGTGCCTCAACGCTCTTACTGATCCTCTCCCCTCCTTTCCCTCGGATCCAAGTGCTTTTATCAGCGGTCAACATACAAAACGTGAATCGCTACGTTTAATGTCCTTCCACTCCTACCAAAATGTACCAGTTAAAGTAAATAGGAGAGGTAGTAGTTGTGTTTCATGCTATTTTGTTTAACGAAACAGAGCCAGTGGTGCTTCGGTGGGCATGCCTCCTTGCGCTTGAATTCAGCTGCACAAATTACGTTACATGTAATTTAGGTGCACACTTTTAAGGGTCATTTTAAGGAACTTGTAACACCAGGGGCTTCAGCTCAGCCCCCCTCTAAAGTCTTTATTTTTGCATTTTCCCCACTGTTTATCCCTCGCACACAGTGCACCAATGAGTGTAAAATCCGCCCACCTCACCGCCTCAAACCGGTATCATTTATTAGAAAGTATGCTGATACCAGATGTTACCAAAAAAAGTGAGAACTGAAAACCAGAGAGTCTTTACCGGGATGGAGCAGGTGGATGGTAAATGCAGGAGAAAACTGTCACTTAGGAGCCAATGATTGCAGCACTTGTCATCAATTCTGGGGTTCTAATGCTTTAAAAAGTGCTATATTTCCTATAGGATTACCCATTTCAGACTATTAGTGGGCTCCGACCACACACAAAACGCGCTCAGAGAACAACTTCAAACTCAGCCTTCGGCTTGCGTAATTAAGCACCACAGCGCCCTGTGCCATAGAGATTTGTTTGGTAAGCGCGGAGACTGAGATGGGAAACTTGTCTCTGTGAAAGATGATGATGATGGTTATAAACTGTAACAGTCTAGAAGTACATGGAGCTGAAAAGAGGGAATATCAGCTGCTGGATCATGCATAAATACACAGCGTGAATCTCTGATTGCTTCAAGTGTTGCAGCTGAGGGGAAAATGTTGGACCGTGTAGGCTTGGTGAAACCCGTTCACCAATGAGACCAACACTGATAAACAAACCCATAGAATAATGATAATCTGTGGTGTTTTCATTGCCAGGATGTGAACCTGATAATTCATCTTGTGCCTTTTATAATCAACTACAATATTTTCTTAATGATTTCTCTTCAACGTTCCAGTCAGCCACACCGCCAGCACTGCCCCTGCCCAGCCCCCACCCCCCAAAAAACATTAACATAATCTCACTCTTAATTTTTTTTTCCAGTGTCCTGTCTAGCAATGTGGCAATAGGAATTGATGTCTCAATGCCAGATAGAGCTCAACAGATTTTAATTTTACAAGTGGAGCGAACAGCTTTCGCCATAGTGCTCCGCTTGATTTATGCATGTAAAGCATGCATAAGAGCACCCCCAAGAGCCGCGCGGACGAGCCTGTGGGCTCCGCCGGCAGCCAGCCCCGCTGAAGTGGTCCCGGCCATGGGCCCTGAGGGCCAGAGGCCCCGGTGGCGCCCCCGGGGGGCCAGGCTCCGCGAAGCAGCCACCGGGAATGGGCCGGCGCACACCCAGGATCCCGCCCCAAACTCCCATCTCACTCTTAATTTTTGATAAAAGTTGAGAGGTCTGGTTTTAAGGTTTGACCAAGCTAAAATAATTTCTCCCACTAGCGTTCTCAAAACAAAGCTTTGCTGGTGTGTTTGGCTGTGTTTTACGGCTATAACAAACTTTATTTCCATAAGAGGTTTATACACCGAAGGGACATTAATGTTTGTGTCGTCCGGTCCGCTCTGTATGACCAAACAGAGCTTAAAAGTCCTTTTAAATTAGCACCGAATATCTCCTAGCATAGCACTATTAGCCTCCCAGGAAACATTGCTACCACATACTAAACATAACTACGGTTTGTTTAAAAACTAATGCTGTTTTTTTTTTTAGCTCTGCCATTGTTCTATAGTGCTATGAGCATTATTACAACAACAACAGGAAAGATTAAAGTTGATTTAATGGTGTTGTGTTTAACTTTAGGACTAACCCATCAAGCTAATGACCAATCACTACAGCGCGGATAAATCCTTGCATTAATACATAAAGAAAGTGTTCTAAAGGTTAATGATTTTTACTGAGCAAATAAGTTTTTAAAATGTTATTTCCTTAAATAATAATTTATATAATTCATAATTGCATTGTGAATGTATTGAAACACGGCAAATATTGTTCTAAATTAGTTAAGCTTTTGGGTTTGCTCCCATTTTTTATTACTAGTTTAGTTACAACAATGTAATTTAACTCAACTACATGAAATAGACAAAAATCTTGGACATTTTTAATGAGCTGTTTTTTTGTTTTATGTCAGAGTAAGGGTCCTGCTACAGAAGAACTGAGAGACATATACATCTTTCAGAGTTCAAATTTTATTGCAAGTAAATTATTTACATTTTGTTCAATGAGATTTAGCACAAGCATGTGGTACTGGGCAGCCTCGCTTCTGTCAGTCAGCTAGAGGGCAGCTGTGGCTACAATGAAGCTCACCACCTCCAAGGACACCACACGGTGCGCCCTGTGGGCACCGTGTGGTGTCCTTGGCAGCAAGGCCTCAGTAAATCGTATCCCCCTGTGATGGCGGTTGTACTGAAACAGCAATTTCATTCTGGGATTATTAAAGTATTTCTGATTCTGATTTGGATTCTGACCACCGTCAAGGTGTGAATAAATGCGTGAATGACTGACCAGTGTAAACACTTTGGTATGCAAGATGGTCCTGGGTTTGAGTCCTACCCTTGCCCTGGGCCTTTCTGCATGGAGTTTGCATGCTCTCCCTGTGCATGCGTGGGTTCTCTCCGGGTACTCTGGTTTCCTCCCACAGTCCAAAAAACATGACTGTTAGGTTAATTGGCCTCTCTAAATTCTCCTTAGTTGTGAATGTGTGCAAGAATGGTTGTTTGTCCTTTTTGTCTCTGTGTTGCCCTGCAATAGACTGCCGACCTGTCCAGGATGTGCCCCACCTCTCGCCCATTGTCAGCTGGAGATAGGCACCATCAACCCTTGCGATCCCACAAGGGATAGACATGTTAGGAAATGGATGGATGGAGGGATGGGTGGATGGATAAACAGAGCTTATTTTCAAAAATGGAGGTACAACAAGAAAGCTGGTCAGGAACCAGCAGAAGTAGTTCACTGCAAAGGACTCCAACTGCAGCTGATAACGGCACAACGGCACTCTAGAAACAAACTGCAGGTGTAGTGCTCAAAAACCAATCAAATTGATTGAAAAAATGAACTTATAGTCTCAGATAAGCAGATCCCAAAAACACAGCCAAACAAACAGCTGACACGCAGCAGGAGTAACAAAGATGCACACCCCCACCTGCCCAACTATAAAGGCAGCTTCCACACCCATTAATCACTGGTACGCTTCGATCAGCACCTGGCGCATGCAGAGTGGGACCGTGGAACAATATCTCACCAGAATTGCAAAATGGTACAAAATAACTTGGTTTATTATTTGTTTACAGTTCAGCTTGGATTTTATTTACTGTGCTGCATAGATTTGCTTTGAGCGCTGAATTCAAATGCAGTGCGCGATTGCGCGCAGCTTCAAGGGAACAGTGGTTGTCATTCTTTCATTCCATAGGTGTGCAAAGTTTGCTTTTAAAACAATGCCAGTTGCTCGAGTCACCCTTTCTACCATTGTCCTAATATCAGCTGTTTGGGCTTATATTCACCGGACAATACCTAACAGACCGAGTTATTTATTAAACATTAAATGACTTTAAACATTAAATAACATTTGTAAAGGCACAATAGTAAATAAGGTGGAAAGTTCTTATTTGTACATAGATTTTGCCTGTCTGTCTTTTTAAGTGGCAGATTTAGCAATGATCCTGGTTTTGAATTAAGGAATGTCCCATGTCAATTCTTATTCTATGGAGAGCAAAGCTAAACCATTAGGCTGATAATGGTATTCCTAAGGAATACTTTTTCTTTTAAAAGACGATAAGTACTTCTAAGATTCCAATGCTATCATTGGTGTGGTGATGAGGATCTTTAAAGTACTTACAGTGTGGGTGAGTATATGGTGTAGGTTATTTTCCATCAAAACCTGATAGAAAGCCAGGGTTATGCTGGAACTCCTCATTATTGTAGATCAGAGAAAGTTCCATTTTAAATCAGGCCAGGTCCAGGGGTGAAGCTGAATCTGGTAACTTTCTGCTGCGTTGTTGGCAACTCCTTGCCACAGAGTCCCCCTGTCCCCTTACAACAAGGCTGCACTGATGAGGTGCTTAGTGAAAGAAAGCCTCTTCTTGGCATGTCTCATAATGATGTCACATACCTGAGCAATGATATATAATTTTAAAAAGGTTCACACCAGACAAACAGCGGGGGAAATTGGTTATTGAAAACAAACAGCGTCCACGTCAGCGACAGGAAGCTCTGGGGACAAAGACAGCAGCTTAGTGACCACGTCTTGTGGGAGGTGATTGTTCACAAACGTGATGGTCACTAACCTCTGTTTCAATGTTCGGTCCCGATCCAGTGATAGTTGATGAGCCCAGCCGGCTGGCTGTTAATGCTGTGCTACAGAGACCGCTCTCGGCGTCCCATACGCTGGCGCGTCGGTGGTAGCGGGACGGGCAGATTGCCGAAGCCGTAAGGCGATCGGAGAGCGGGATAACAAAAGGATAATCCAAGGACGTGTCGAGAGGAGATCCAAGGTCAGAACCATGTAGACAGAAATCCGGGAAGGCGCCAGAGGAAGATCCAAGTCGGGGTCAGGTCAACAGTTCCAGGTACCGGTACACTATCATGCAAACAGGGTGTAGAAGAACAGGCAATCTCGGAGGTCAGTACAGAACAGGGGTCGGGCAAAACGGATCCGGCAATCAGGTCAAAGAAGGGGTCAGGCAGGCTCGGAGGTCAGAAGGCAGAACTAGTCGGAATCAGGAAAATCACAAACAAGGTACACTGGAGAATAACTAAGCAAAGGCTTTGAAATAATCTGGCAATGCTGTCTTGTCTAGAGGGTGAATATATACAGCCAAACACAGGTGGAACAGGTAAGCAGAAATTAGATCAGGGTGGAGCTAACAGGTGTGTGAAATTAGTGATAGTCCAGACATAAGTACCGAGATCATGACAATGTAGGCATATATATAGATGGTAAACACTATAATGAACTGCAGTTTATTTGACAGGTTTGAAATAATTTTATTATTACATTTTTTAGTTTTTACATTTATTTTTATAGACTTTAAGGCTGTACTGTGAAAAGAAAATGTGTTACAGCTTTGTTTTAAAAAAGACAATGTGAATTTCATTGTTTAAAAAAAAAATAAAAAGTAAAAAAAATGGTTAATTTGTAAACAAAGTAGGAACAAAAATGCCTTCAGCAACTCAGCCAAACAACCTAATTACAATAACAATATAGTGCATATATGTCAAATGGCTTTGGGGTCAGCATGTATTGTAATGTCATACTCTACTGCATAGCTCCTTGTAAACAACCTTTTTCATACCCATGTACCTAACCATATCATATCAGATAATTTTACGTTGCAGTTTGGTGTTATTAGTGAGCTATGGAAATACAACTGAAATTAATATGCACCATATAAAATGGCTCACCTTTTTTACTTACTGTCTGAGATTAGACTGATGTTTTTTGGTGTGAAATGTGCATCTCAAGACAAAAGCAAAAGACTTTATAAAGGGTGACTCTAGTAAGAGAGTGCAATTATTTACACCTAAATGAGTTCTCTACTCATTTGTTATGTTAAAAATCCATTCAGATAGGAAGAAGCCATTAGTCCAAAGGCAACATTAACGTCCAGATTTCAGTTTGCAACTGCAGGCAAGGAAAACTTATTAGTGTTATTATTAGTGGAGATACGTCCTTTGATCTAATGAAAATAAAATGTAAGTATTAGAGCATAATGACCGTCGTTACATATGAGGAGAAAGGAGGAGAATCGATATGTGTTAAATAGATAGCTTCCAAGGGCTGCATTAGAAAGGGGGAAACATCATCACCAGATGAAAAAAAAATAACAACGTACTTGTCAGTTCCACTTTGAACAAGTTTCTAATGCTTAATGAGAATACGGATGCTGTTTGACATGTCTTGTGCTGTGCTAAACTGAATTTTATTCTACCCCAGAAGTTTTTTTTTTTATTTCTTCCTTTTTAGGGGATGGGGGTGGGTGGGGAGTGCTTTGCAAAATAAAGGACATACCCAGGGCACTCTTCCTGCAATAACTCCCGCTGCTAAGAAAGCCAGTCGGTGCATTTGTGATGTTCAACAAAAAACACTGACTAATCTCAGTCCCATAGAGGATTTGAGAGAAAAGCTCAACAGATGTCTACCAGCAAGGTGGCTTACAAACCTGACTCAGTTACAGCAGTTTGGTAATTGAGGAATGGGCAAAAATTCTGGCAAGCTATTTTGAAAAGCTTATTTAAGGACACCGAATTTAATTCTGTTTTACAATTTGCCCCAGCTTGGTAACGTTATCTGAGGCAGTGCTCCACAGAACCACCAACACTAAACATACCCAAATCACCAACTGTGTTGCAAATGAGAAATACTAAAACTAGAAACAGCTGGAGACAAAATCTGCGTAAAATTATAAAAGTGAGAAGGAATGTGTCTCAGATGAAGTAAGAAATCTGATTAAGCATCCATCCATTCATCCCTGTTCTAACATGTTTATCCCTTGCAGGGTCACGAGGGGTGCTGGTGCCTATCTCAAGCTGTCAATGGACGAGAGGCGAGGTACACCCTGGACAAGTCTATCGCAGGGCAACACAGAGGAGACAAACAGGACACACAACCATTCTCACACAATTTAGAGAGTCATGTTTTTTGGACTGTGGGAGGAAGCAGGATTACCCAGAGAGAACCCACGCATGCACATGGAGAACATAAAACTCCATGCAGAAAGGGCAAAGGAAGGACTTGAACCCAGGACCTTCTTGTTGCGCGGCAACAGCGCTACCCACTGCAGCACTATGCAGCCTCTGATTAAGCAAATCATGGACATTTGGTTTGAAAGCAGTGCACATTCTCTTTGCAGGTCAAAGAACTAGTGGTAAAATCCTTCTTAAATGTATTTGTTCTGTCAAGATTCATTCACTAATGAAAATCTGCATTTTTTCTAAAACTATAGCACAGGCCTTTGCACAATTAAAAATGTGCAGTGATTAAGACCAGTTTGCAAATTAAGACAAAACATTCTGAAGTGATTCAACTAGATTATATCCTCTCATTTTTCCATTTTTTTTCCAACAGAGGTTTGCAAGAGATGCACGTTCAGATCTCTCAAACTTTTTTTTTGTACGTTTACATATTTCACATCATACACACATACTGGAGAGAATATATTTTACTGTTTTGACAAGTTTGTTAAAACAGTTATTGACTTACTGAACTTATGCAGTAGTGTGTGTGTGTGTGTGTGTGTGGGGGGGGGGGGGGGGCTTTGGTATTTTTTTTCTCTCATCAATGTCAAGTAAAGTTATCATACACATCTTCTGCCTTGAGGTTGTAGTCAGATCCCACATATGGTGAGGGGCTTCACTCACAGTCCCCTCCATCCATGTCAGTTTTAGGGCATCTCCATGGAGATGATTGACAACATTGAAACACTTTTCTGCAGAGAGGCCCTGGGTGGACAGATGAGATTGCAAATCACATCACTTACAATGCCTCTTTCTCTTTTCTTTGTCTCAGTCACTGTGTGTTTCTCTCATTTACACTTTTTTTCCCTGATCTACACACAAAACACTCCGAGTAGTCAAACAATTTTTAATCACTTTGTGGGGCAGCCTTCCCCCTGTGAAAAGAGTCAGAGTTTTCCAGCCAGTGGTTTGATATCCAATAAGTGTCCCTGGGTAGAAAACAGAAGGCTGTGTTTCCTCCTGTTGTATCATCTAAGCATCATTGTAAAGTGATCACTCAATCAAGAGTTAAGTATAAATGAAATCAGAAACACTGTATAAGTGGGTAGAAGTAGTAGAAAAAAAAGGTTGAGGAAACAAATACTCCACTTTTAATAGCAATCTTTTTTTGCGTAATCTGCGAATGAGGAGAATAATACAAATGTTACTGATTTAGTGTTTGTCAATTACAATTAATTATTTCCATGCAGCGGGTCTCTTAGGAGCAAATTATTTACTTAAATGCTCTGAATGTATAAAGTGCTTTTGTAGTCACATTGACAACTCAAAATGTTATACTAGAGCCACATTCACCCAATCTCCATCACAATAGGGCATTCCTCAAATGACAACACATTACTAAATTTAGAACAGCGCAATGTGCATGCGTCGTCCTGTGCCCCAACATTTTGTCTCATTAGCAGTAAATGCTGTGAAACCTGACAGTGAGGTAATGACCTCAACCCTCGCGACCCCACAAGGGATAGACGTGTTAGAGAATGGATGAATGGATGGATGGACTTACAGTATACTTCCTGTGTGAACCTGACTCTGACTATGAGGACCATTGGTATAAAGTCTCTGGTGAAAAATCACAGCTGGCTGATATGTACTGGAATGAAAACACAGCAGCCTTATCTGTGAACCTGACCTCTGAACAACTGTTTCTTTTTCAAGTTTCTGATTCTGTGCCACATATATTGTTCGCTAAATCTATAAATATGGAATGGAAGGATCTGTGATTGTTTATTAGGTGTTGTCTTCATGCCGCAGACTGAAGGGAGACTGATGTCCCATACGTGTTTGTGTCTCCTTCTCAGAATGCTTTTAAAATACATTGTCCCACTGTTCGCTCTCGTACAGTCCAGCTGTTCTCACATTCTCATCTCTTTTTAACTACACAGACTCCCTCGTCTGCAGATGCAGGTCTTGCGAAGCTGCCAAATTCATTGTGGGCTGCTCACAAATATGATGTTGGTTTTATTGCGGATTGTAAACCAGTTGTAATTACTCCAAAATCTAATTACAGACCCTGCCAAAAACAATATCCATTGAAAAAGGAAGCTCTGGAGGGATTCTGCCCCATTTTTGACCACCTCCTCAAAGCTGGGGTTATTGTACCATGCCCAAATTCACCTGTGAGAACACCGTTGTTCCCTGTGAAAAAGATTAGGCCCCCTAGAGTCCCTGACGAGATTCGTCATGGACCTCCTGCCTGTCAATCCAGCCATTGTGGCATGCGCACTGTTAATTGTGCACCCCTCTATGATTTTGTTGCAGAATCCTCCTGAATCTACGTTTTTTCTGTCATAGACTTGACATACGCAGTTTTTTTAGTTCATGTCGACAAGGACAGCCATTAATGGTTCGCTTTCAAGTTCGATGGAAAAACCACATTGTTTCATTTGCCTTTACCAGGCTATACCGAGAGAAAGAGTCGTTGGCTGATTTAAATCTGACAGGATCCCCCTTTTAGCCCTGTTCTGTGGTGTGTCTGTGAGAATCTAAAGGAGGCGCTTTACACCCAGCCCCCCTCTGGGCCGCAGAGCACTCCACTTCACCCTGTTCAGCAATTTCTGTAGTTTGCTCGAGCATGGTGTAATGAACAACCTAACATTTTGACGTATCGACTTGTGGCTTCAGCATACAAGTCCATGACCTTGTTTTGCACTTTTGAAGCAAATACCATGATGTAATTGTTCACGCAACGTAATAGAAAAAGAGAAAGCTCAAGCGCTTGATAATATGATGCAAAAAGACTATAAAGATATTTATGCATCACCTGGATGGACAACTTTCAAATTGACCATTGAACAATTTGCAAAATGGAAGGTCCAAAAATCCCTCTTTCTATACTGTACAGTAGAAAAGACTGGATGGATTAGCTAAATAACGGTGTGCGGAATGGAATGCCATACTGTGTGAAAGAGTTTTCAAAGAGGATGCAACATGGAATTTCAGTCTTTCCAGTCAGGTCAGGTGTCATGGAGTGATGCTAAGAATATCTTTTGCGTTAGCCGAAAGATATCACAACCCTTTTTTTTTTCCATACTGCATCTGTTCTATCTTTGCAAATGGGAGCATCTCATTCAGCTACATCTTGAAACATGGCAATGATAAAGAGCTGCAACCATGGCTTGTTTAAAGGTATATAGCCACATGATATGCTTAAAAAAGACAAAATCATTTCACCATGATAAAATAAGGTTATATACACCAAGCCTCCATCCTGATAATGTTTTAATGGTCCTTTTAGTCCCACCATCGGGAGCAATTAGCATATAAACAGACGTGGCGCCATATAGTGACATTATCGCAGAACTATCAGAATGCCAGTTTTCCTTAACTAATAAGTCAAAATTAAATAATGCCAGACTGAGCCTGACCCTCTGCAATGCCTCACAGTGATTGTGTTTTAATTACATAAAACAATCTAACAGCAACTTTAAGAGCCTCATATCAGAACATTTACTCATGTCAGTTGACTCTGCGGTCACAACTGAGCAATTTGCAGGTTTAGTGTGCACTTCAGTGAACACCAACGGTCATTCTAGTCTTTTCCCTCTTGGAATCATATTTATTTGTTTTTGAGGGTTTTTTATGTTAGATCTGGGACCATTCTTCATTGTTTCGCCGGGAGATGCTAATAGCCATTAACTGCTTCCTAGTTGTAACCCATGCTGCGCATGCACAGTCTGTACTTCAGTTAAAATGTAAATAAAAATAAAAGGCTTTATCTACTAACAAATTGAGCAAAAACAAAGCTTAAAACACCAAACTAATATGCTAGAAGGACGTGATCGTCTTTCACCAAACCTTATACTGTATGCTACTAGAGTGAGCTATTGACTTATACATGAAAAAACGTCAAATAACTCAGCTATGCACCTAGAAGAATTTGCATCTGATGAGCAGTGACAGTCCCTATTCCATCAGATCAACCATTGCCAGATTACATATTAAATTGGTATCTGAACCAAATTGTCTGGAAAACCAGCAGAACACAAGATTAGTTTTACTTTTTGAAATAAGTCACTGAAATAAATAGATTTTTATTCCAATACATTGTGATAAACCTGTATCTGTTTTTTGTTTTTTAATTCTGGTCTCAGATTTTCCTCTCCCACTTGTGATGCTGCCTAGCCATTCATT